>NW_028258339.1:1529333-1682267 GCF_053883595.1 Heterocephalus glaber | reverse complement strand
GGGTGAAAGAAACTAGAGGAATGTATAAGGCAGAGTGCTAGAAACTTTGCTCCTGAATTCTAGAAGCAGTTGCCAGGAACAGAGTTCAGCCATGATGTGCTCCTTTGTATAGGGTTTTTTAAACAGTTTAGAACAAACCAGAAATTCCATAGTGTCCTATAGCATGAGGAAGTCACTCATGTACAAATCTAGCAGGTGAGCTGAGGACACTGAAAAGACCAACAGTGTTTTACTAACCCTCTAATACAGAAATACTGTGGGTTGGAAGTGTAGCTCATTGGTAGAGTGCTTGCCTAGTAGTCATAAGGCCCTCTGTTTCATCCCCAGCACATGGGGGGAAAACACACTCAGAGTACATATCACTTCTTTGGCATTTTTTAACTGTGGATAATGCCTGAATTAAAACAAGAATGTGTGTTAAATTCTACCGGATTACTAGAGAGAGATGGAAGTAATACTGCTTGGATTAACATAATCTTTTTTTCTCCAGTATCAACCCATTGCTAATTTGAAAGTTATTCTTCAAGTTGATCAGAACCGTCTTTCTAAGTTGCCAGCTGACTGCAAATGAATTAGATACAGCCTTCTAGCCCAAGATGATGTGATTAACTATCTGGAATCTGAACCATCCCAAGGCCAGATTCACTAAATAACTCAGTGCTCATTCCCTGAAGCCATTTATTTATAATCCATTATGCAAAAAGCCAAAGAGAGTTTCTAAAGAATGCACATACCCAGCATTAGTCAATTCTGACTGGAAAAGGACCAACACACTAAACACACTTGAGGGAAGGAACAAAAGGCTGCCTCTGGAAATCACTGGCCTGCTCTGCTGCCTTGAAACCACTTGTTTACCTTACTAGGTACCTGTATCCCTTCTACAGATGTGGATGAATAAAGATAGGCTTGCTTGCTATTTCCCGGAGCTGGGCACCTGCATTCCACCCCCAGAACATTAGCTGCCACTGCCTAGTTCCCCCTTCCTTACCAGTGATTTGAATCTCTGACTTTTGTTTAGCCCTCTAAACAGTGGGAAATGAAGAAAAGAGGCATTTAACTTCCATCCTTCTGTTTGCTACCAAAGCAAACAGCTCCCACAGAAAGAACCTACCAACGCATATGTGTATGTTGCAAAAGCAGTAACTATCTTTTACTGACACTAAGACAGATTTACTTTTTTTTTTTTTTTTTGGTACCAGGGATTGAACTCAGGACCTTGTGCTTTTGAGGCAGGAGGCGGAACTACTGAGCTAAATCCCCGGCCAGACAGATTTACTTTTAAATTAAATGGGCACATTTGCTGCTACTTTCACAGAGTGCTGAAAATCTGGGAATAAATGAACATCTGTCTTTTCCGAGTGTCCTATTCACATAGTTATTGACAAATGACATACCATCTCTTCTCCACTCAGTAAGATGTGTCAACTAACATAAAACAAGTGACCTTCTACAAATTAATGGAGATGAACTCAATTGTTTATGTGTGTTAATGGTGGATAGGGACTCATATCAGAGATCATTTTCTGTTTGCAACGCAGGCATTAGAGAAACAAACGAAGGAGGAAACAATGGGCATTCCAGTTCAAAAGATCTGGGCCATAAAAGGTGTGCAGTGCAGAAGCCATTCTTTCTGGTATCAGATTTGCTTTTTAAATTAAGGCCTGGTGAAAAGGGAGAACTAGATTTTTAGCTCCTGTCCTTGCTCACTCAGACTTCTTGAATCTTAAACATAAGGCTAGAGCCCTGCCCCTTCTATAATTGTGGACCCTCTCTGACAGCAGACTCCACATACATTGGTACTGAGAGTGTTTAACAGCCAAGGTCACTCTAGTGCTTTTCCTTTTCTGAGATTGTAACAAAATCTTTTTGTTTTCCACAAGTATTCTGCTCTTTGTGATCTTTAGCTAACAATGCAAAGGTTTTGCTAAAGAGGCATATTAAGCTTTTTTAAAAGCATTATTTTTAATTGGCTCAGAATATTCCAGAATAATTATCCTTGAACTAAATGTCCCCTGTTTGTCATGAGGTTATCAGAGGTAGTGTTAGACTCTTAATTTGGTAGGAGGAACAAAGTCTTTAAGGAAACCTTAGGTGCATGAAAATAATACTTTGTGCCCAGATATGATTCTCCTTAGTTTTTAACATTTTTAGCCTTGTTATTTTAAAACACACACACACACACACACAAACACACACACACACACACACACACTCACAAACAGACCACAAACACAGGGAGATTTAACTACTCCCAGCCCAGCATCTGGGAATTCAAAGTAACATCTACTCCATCTTCCTGTGTGCAGACATTACAACAGACCCTTTCAGTCCACCATCCTTGAAATATTTAAGAGCAAATCCAGACGATGGGCATAAGCCTACTTCTAAGCGGATTTAGTGCTTAGTTAGTCAGTTCCCTCAGACCCCTAAAAAGGTATGTGTGGTGTGGTAGAAAGGGACCCTCACCAATGTTTGAATGAGTTTGCCTTGACCTTACTTCATGGGACAACAGTTCCTTTCTAAAAAGCCATTTATTCAGTGAGTTTAGTTTTATACCTTCATGATTTAGTGTTTATGCCTTTGTAAGGCTGTTCATATAAACAAATTCACAAGTCAGGAAAAATATCCTTTCTTAAGTTAAGTTTCCTGATTTGGGATTTGGAAAATGTGGCCACCATAATACAGCTAAAAAACAAAAAGATCTAAATATCTGTAGTGTGCATTCAGCACTAATGAACAGTAAGTGATAGTGAAGTTTGGTCAGATCTGATTCAGATTACCTGTGGCTGCCGTGAATTATATGGAATTATACAGAGTTTAATGGTTCTCTGGCAATCTGCCTTGGCTCAGAGCCAAGACAGCTAATGCTTCAGTCAAACTGGCCTCCTATCCCTACCCCAAGACGATTTCTATTTCTGTCGGAGTATATCTGTGATGAAGCTTTCAATGACACTCTCATACAAATGCCAAAGGTCTTGTCTCACTCTCCCTCGTCTCTCTACCTTCTTTATGGCAGGGCTTATTAACTGCTCCTGTAGCTTCTCTGAGACAAACTGCTAGTATTTATGAAGACAGGAGCTTTTAAGGTTTCATAAAAACAGAAGAGTCAATAGTGAAAGATGGAAATAGGGGTAGTATCAGTTGGTCATATCCCTTTCCTCTGTAGTGCCATCAGTAATACCCAATTCATCCTGAAGGGGAGGAGTCCTAGAGCCACTCCATGCTACAGAAGCAGCTCAGGAAAGCATCCCATTGTGGGCAGGTATGGTGGCCTGACAAAGCGAATCCCATTGCATGACAAGTTAACCTTCCTCTCCTTTAGGAACCCAAGTAGCCCAGAGGCTGGGATTGTGCCACAGATGGTTGGCATCACTTTCACAGATGGTGAAAAGAGGCCAGCTGCAAAAAGGCCAGAAAAGCCCTCTGCAAATTTAGCAAAAAAGGCATGTTTAATCTGAGATACAATCTCAGATACAATGGATTCTGCCCAATCTTGCATCGATCCCTGTTCACCGCCCCTGTCCCCTTCAATTTCTCCTCAAACCTCCAATGGCACTTCAGCAGTAGCACCTCCTACTCTTTTGGCTAAGGTGACACCTAGATCCTTTGTCCAACTGATTCCAAAGTTCCATTTACTGGCTCTACTAAGGACAAAGCTCATTTTAAGAGACTAGCTGCCATTGAACCAGCAGGAGGGAAGGACAGAAACCACAGGATTCCTACCCAGCTCTGATTGCTTCTAACTCATTTCAGCTGCTAAGGGGAGGCCCTGTTGGGGGAGCTGGGAGAGGAAATGGGTTCCATGTACAGTCCACTTTAAATTGCTCACAATTGTGTGCTTGAAAATAGTCTCCACTAAACATTTAGCATGCCCATGACTACAAGCTATAAAGCTTTAGGTTTTGCTACACTGTTCACACAGATTGTCTGAACTGTTTCCCTATGGCAAAAATGATTAAATGTTTGGCAAGTCAGATACATGCAGAAAAGATAAAGGAGTTCCAAGGATGGTTAAACCTGAGCTCAGGAAGGGTGGTTTAATATGACTTTCAAACGCATAAAAGACAGTGAGGATCAGATGTTCTCAATTTTGATTGAAAGCAGAACAAAAAAAAGAAAAACAGAAATTGAAATTGCAATGAGGGGGACTGATGTTAACAAGAAGGAAGAACTTCCTGCCAGGAAAAGTAGGTAAATATTAAACCAAGTGGTGGGTCAATGAAGGTTATGGAATTTCCTTCTTTGGAGTGGCTCTTCTGTCTGAGCTATTTCTGTGTGGTCCTTCCAGGGGGTGAGGGGAGGTAGAAAGGCAGCTAAAGGTCGAATTCAAGCCTTCTCAGCACTCAGAATCTTTTCTTTGTAACATTCCAGGATCTGTAACAAGAATAACTAAAACACTTACTAAGAAAGAAGCAACAAGCAGCTTGCTGCTGGTCTCAAATATTTAGATTCGGCCCAACGCTCTAGACATCTCTGTAAGCCAAGCTTTTGGCCAGGTCCCCACAATCTCAAGAAAGCAAGCAAAGACATGCTTTTGGCTCCGCAGGACCCCTAGGGCATGCATATGGGAATACTATTTTCTGAACCCAAAAGCAGGACGTGGTCTGACAATTATATTTATGGGGACAAGAAAACAGAATATGTGAAATCAGAGCTTTCCTGGGAAGTCTGGGACATATACTCTCCATAGTCCCATATTATCTCTTTCTGAGAGTTCCAACATAGGAAAGAGTTCATTAAAACTGTAGCACATGGTTTGGGGCCTGGGTTCTTTTCTTGTCTACAGCAAGACCATTCAGGACTGTTGAAAGCTAGGCTCATAATAAGCCCAGTACAAACTGAAATGCCTGCTGTGTAGATTAGAGAAAGAAGTGGTCTATGTCCTTCCCTAGCATCCCCCCATTCTAAAATGTAGCAAGGCTCAAATACCACACAGGTTATAGAGGGAAAGAAACGTGATCTGTCACAAGTGATCCTATTCATTCATTCCTTCCTTAGGGCAGCAGTTCTCAAAGTGTAGTCCCTAAACCAGAAACATTAGTATCTCATGGAAAGTTGTTAGAAATACAAATTATGTGGACTCACTCTTGGTTAACTGAATCACAGACTCTAGGGCTGAGGTCAGTAATCTGTGTTTTTAATCATTCCAGGTGATTCTGATGAAAATCCCTAGGAGTCCTCCTAGTGATGCTCACATTGCAAACCAGCATCAACACCATAGCCAAGATCAGAGCCACAGGCGTATTTATTAAGGGCAGATGCTGGCCTATCAGTATCAGTGCCAATACAGCCTACAATGTCTTTCACAATTCCTAGATCATGGACTCATCTGACTCGTACTACATACCAAATTATAGTTTTCCCCCCATATCCACAGGTTCTGTATCAGCAGATTCAATCATTCATGGATCAAAAATAATTTAAGGGGAAAACTGTATCTGTGTTGAACATTTACAGTCATTTTCTCCTTGTTGTTCCATAAGTAATACAGTATAACAACTACTTATATTGTATCAGGTATTATAAGTAACATGGAGATGATTTAAAGTATACAGGAGGATGTGTGCATGCAAATACTGCACTATTTTATACAAGGGACTTGAGCATCTATGGATTTTGTAATCTGTAAGGGCTGGGACTGAGGATTCCCACCCCCCACCCCCCGCCCCCATGAACACCAGGAGCAACTACCCTGGGTGTCTGGATTTCAAATGGATAACTCTGTCTGCTCCAATAGGCCTTTTTCAAATAGTCCAAGGCATTTGAGTTTCTCTTCTAAATGCTACTTAGGCACACACTCTTTTTAGTATTCTATAATATTTTAGGCCTTAGCCTCAATCTCCATCTCAACAAACTGACTAGAGCTAACTCTGAGGACCAAGCCAGAAACATGTTATGTTTAGAAGCATCTTTTTTCCTTTAAGCACACAGAGAGGCTGAACAGAACAGTCACTTAGTGCTAGGCTTTATATTTTACTAACATTAAGTTACAATGAAATAAAACAACTTGTTGTTTCAACTAGGTTTAAACAGAAAAAGTCAATTGTTATAACCAATATGCAACCCTTAACAAATATCTGCTTAAAAGGAAAGAAGACAAGTTCGATCCCCAGTATAAAAAAAAAGAAAAGAAGACATGTTTCCAGGTAAAAGTTATCAAAATAAAGTTTAGTGAGGAACAAATCTTGTTATATATCACCTGCTTCTCCCCTAGAGCATCAACCAGGGAAGGAAAAGAGATCTAAACACAGCCACTTAGTTAGAATCGTTGAATCCAGGCTGCCAACACAGCTGCTGGTTCAGTCAGGGAAACCATACAGCAGGGTTAAACTCTACAGACATGGTAAATTTCTAGGGTGATGGTAATGTTATGCATATCAGAAGAGATCTGGGATACACGGGTGCATGGTGTGTCAAAACTCACCCAATAGTACACTTAAAACCTGTAATCTTAATAATATTAAGACATAAATTATTGCCTCAAATATGTAATTATTTATTTATAATACATTTGTACATTTATTTATACATTTATTAATATGTAAATTTTGCCTCAAAAGAAAATTGTAAATATTGAACTCCAGTAAGTAGTACACATGCAGAAATTTTTATAGAGACTTGTATTGATGTGTTCAATTTATTTTGAAATGTGTCAGAAAGTAATGATTGATGGATGGGTAGAGGAAATCAACAGATGAATAGATACATGATAAAAGCAAGTAATCAGAAATGTTAATAGAATCTAGATGATGGGTATAAGATGATGGGTATTTAATGTAAAATTCTTTCAGCTTTTTGTATATTTGAACAATTCTATTATAAAATGTCAAAAACACAAGAAATAAAATATTTGATTTAATTATCAGGCAGACCATTCATTAATTTATTCATTCCACAAACAGTATACATGAGCTGACTGTGTACTAGGCATTAGTTCAAACACTGACTCTGCCATTTAACAGCAGCGTAACTTTGAATAAGTCACTTTAACTGTCTGGATTCTATTTTCCTATCTGCTAAATGGGGTGAATAATAGCACCTGCTATCATGGAAGCTAGTTATTGTTGGATTGCATTTAAACTACTGAGCATTTAATGACAGCTGGACTTAGTAGGGAATTCTCAATGAAGTGGTTCTTGTTCATCTCCTGTGGGACACACAGCGTCACAACCATGGAAATCCTTTATTGTTGGCCTCAGTTTGACAGCTGAGGACATTTTTTTTCTTGGAAATTTTTTGTAGCTTGGGCTAAGACCTTGTAATATGGTGTGCGTATAGCACTTGAATGCTTCAACTAACTCCTGATAATAAATCAAATTTTAGGTTGCAAACTCCCCTTTGCAAACAAACAATGCTAGAAAAAAATCTTTGGAAATAAATATAAAGCAAAATTTAAGAAAAAAGAGTAATGCTGGGGTGGGATCTAAGCTGTGCTCACAACCATTTGAATCAATGGTCAAAACACTTGATCAGTGCCTGCTCTCTTGCTCATATTCTCCCATCTTTGTGGTGACTTTTCCAGCTCCGGGATGATTCCCAAGAAATGGAACACACAGTTTGGAAAATATATTTACCTCTTGTAGGTTCCCCTTACAGTTTACTTCCTGAAAGGATTCTTTCTGCACTCTTCTCTTTAATGCAGATCTCATTTATTAACTAGTATAAAAGAGGTAAGACATTCTATTTCTCAAGGCCAGGTCCATGGTCCTCTGCAAGTAGTCAACTCTGGCTTTGGTGAGTCACCCAGCTGGTACAAGGTAACAAACAGGCTGGCTCTGTCTCCCCAGAAAGCACTGTCAAACATTGTACCTGAGGTAGCATCTTGAAAACAAGCAGATGGGTAGCTGTCTCAGGAGGCAATAAAGCCTAGAAACTGACAAAGAGCAGAAACTCAGGCTAAGAAGTCACCCAGAAAGGAGTTTTATGAGGCTGCCACCCAGAAGGCCTCTCTGTAGCACAGGGAACCATGCCCCCAAATCCAGCAGCGTTTCATGTGATCAGATCCAATCAGACTACAGTCCAGGCATTTTAGGAGGCGAGAACCTTGGACAGCAAAGATGTCTCTGCCAGGCTTTGTCACTAGGCCTTAAAATCGAACCCTGAGGGTCCTTTCATGAATTCAATGCTATAGACTTTATCTACCCTACACTCACAGCACCAGCACTGACAGTTCAGAGAACTCACAGTGTCAATAAAAATAGCATTATATATTTTTTTTAAATTGCTGTTTCTTTTTAAAGCTGGAATATCAGTTTATTAATGAACAATGAGAACTTAACTGTCACAAATACTGCTATTTTTGAGGGCCAAGCCTGTTTCCTCTTTCCAGGTTGCCCTTCCAGAAAACCAGGGGACAAACTGCTCAGGTCCTGCTTTACAACTTGCTAGCTGTGTGCAAGTTATTCAACCTCTTTGAGCTATACTTTCCTTCTCTGTGGTTTTTTCATTTTAATATCTGCATTTTACCTGCTATAAGCATAACTTCAACTTATAGTATGTTAAGAGAGCAACACAGAAGAAAGGATAACAACTTTTAATGCCAGTATATGCGAGACTCTCATTAAACTGAGTTCCTCATACTGGGTAGCAGACACCCATACCATACTTTTCTAGTGAAAATATGTACTTTAGCAAAACAGTAGCCTTGTCTCAGTAGCTGTGCTGGGGGAGTACATGAAGCAATCTTTGTGTTCATCCACCTGATATGACAAACAGCAAGGTGTATACACATGTGTCAAAGTGTAAATAGGTGAGTTTAACCCACATTATGCATTGTGCTACATTTTTGTGTTTTTATATTTTTTATTAAGTATGTTCTTTTGATTTTTCTTGTAGAATTCACCCAATTCAGTACAATGTCACATGAAAGTATGCTTTTACAACATTGGGAAGAGGTTGAAAGTGAGTCATCAGGTGACTCAGCTACCAATGATGTCTTGGGCCATGTAAGCCAAAGAAGTTCACAAGATATGACAGATAGAGATATGACAGGGAGAGGTATAGCATGGAGACCTTGATTCAGAAGAGGAAGAAAACAGTAATGTAAATAAATATTTGACTAGTCAAAATGCTACAAAATGGTCAGGTATACCTGAATGGTATACAGTTATAATTATGTCAGAAAATGTTATTAGGTTCTTGAAATCTATTTGACAGAATGTCAACACTGTGATTCAATGTTGGAAATTGTTTGTAATGGATGATATGCTACAAGATATTTTGAAATACACTAATAATTAAATACATGAGAACATTCTTATGCATCAATAGTAATACTCAAAATATATTTATTATAATGCCTCACTATCTGAACTAAATGCCTTCATAGCAGGACTTTATCATTCTAGTTGTCAGAATCTAAAGGTTTTGTGGATAAGTGACAGATGTGGCATTGAGATTTTTCAGAACAATAATGACAGTCAAGAGATTTGGTTTCCTTCAAAATTGCCTACATTTTGATGACAAAAAGACCCACCAAGAAAGAAAAAAAATCTGACAATTTGGCTGCTAGTCACTCATTTGTTGAAAGCTTTGTTTCTAATTGTCCACCGATTTATACACCATCTGAATACATGACAACTGTTGAACAACTTGCACCATTTCCTGGTTGCTGAAGCTTTTGGCAATATATGCCACGTAAACCTTGGTAGATGTGAAGACATCTTACACCTTGAATTTAGAACTTTATCCTGGAACTGAGCTACTAGGTCTTTCTTTGTGCAGTAATAAACCTAAAACATATGACTTTGTGAGCAGACTTGTTGCACCTATTTCAAAATCTCATCTAAATGTCACATTTGATAACTGGTTCACTAGTTACCCACTGGTGTTACATTTGCTAAAAGAACATCAGTTGACCAGTACAATAACTATTTGCAAGAACAGAGCCAAGATTCCTGAAAAAAAGTTGCAAATTCACAATAGAGAAATGAATAGTACAATCTTTGGATTTCAGAGAGACATAACATTGGCCTCCTATATGGTGAAGAAAAACAAAGTAATATTGATACTGTCAACACTATACCATGATGATATGATTGATAGCGAGACTGGGCATAGTGGTGCACTCCTGTAATTCCAGCACTCAAGAGGCTGAGGCAGGAGGATCCTGTGAGTTCAAGGTCAACCTGTACTACAGAGTGAGTTCAAGGATAGCCTGGGCTACACAGTCAGACCTTGTCTCAAAACAAATAAACAAACAGAAAAAGATTGATAGTGAATCTTCAATACAAATGAAGCCATAAATGTTCACATTTTACAATAAAATGAAAGGCAGAGTAGATGTTATTGACAAGTTTTGCAACAACTATGATGTCACTCCAAACACAAAGCATTGGCCAATGGTTGTGTTTTACTTGATACTAACTATGTGAGGCATAAATAGCTTCATAGTTTACAAAAAAATAATAAGCACAAAATACCATGGAGAAATTTTCTTGAAAGGATTGGGACTGGAATTGGTAAATGATCAGTTACAACAGAGGAACAATTTATCTGCCCAAAGAACTCTTCAAAAGAATTGTGGAGCAGACCAGTGAATAGACAGGTGAAACATCTCAGGAACCTCCTAAGAAAACATAAAAGCAGCAGATACCAAGTGTGTCCTACCAGAGAAGACCGGAAAACCAGACACATGTGCTATTGGTGTAAGCGATACTTGTGTATGGAACATGACGTTGTTATGTGTGAAAACTGCCTTAGGTGTGATAATTGAAGTAAAGATTATTTTTGTGGTAGAATTTTATTTGTATTTTCTTTTTTGGGGTACCTGGGATTGAACTCGGGACCTTGCACTTGCAAAGCAAGCAGTGGAACCACTGAACTAAATCCCCAGCCCTTTATTTGTATTTTCACTGTAGTTCACATAGGAAGCTATTTCTGCTGTTATTTTTTAGATTTAGTAAGCAAACAGTTGATGTTGAAAATGCTGATGTTTACTCTAAACACTCATTACATATTTAATATTTTATTTTATTGATATTTCATTTTCCTCCTGAATGAACACTGCATAATATAACAGGGAACTCCTGACAAAAGATGAAGACAAGAGAGGTGACAAGTATGGCCTGCCAAACAAGAAAGGAAAGCTAAGCACATGTGGTGTCAGTCTAAGTGAGACTTGTGAATGCTGTTGTCATGTATGTAGACTGCCTAAGGTGTAGTAATTAAAAAAAAATTATTTCTGTGGTAGAGTTTTGTTTGTATTTTCATTGCAGTTCACATAGAAATTTATTTCTGCTGTTATTTTTAGATCTTGTAAGCAGGTAAACAGTTGATGTTGAAAATGTTAATGTTTATTCTATGCTCATTACATATTAAAAATTTAGTATTTTATTTATTGATATTTTGTTTTTCTGTTAAGTACATATTGTTTAATATAATAAAACTCATAACATTAAAATTAATAATTCATCAATAGAAATACTTCTAAAATATAAACGTGGGTGTTACACACCCCCCATGGCTCCCCTTTTCTAAAAATTTGCTGTGATGCACCCAGGGCTACATTATATTTTCTGGAAAAGTTAGTACACATACCCCCCCAACCAGTTATTGAGGTCCTAATCTTCTGCAATTTTCAGAAGATATGCCATAAAATAATAATGAAAATAATTAATTAAAAATAAATAATAATTTTTAAAGCCTTGTTATTGTTTGGATCTTAAATGTCCTCCAAAAGCTCATGTATGAAGGCTTGGTCCCCAGTACAGGAGTGTTCAGAGGTGGGGTCTTTGGGAAGTAACTGCATCATGAAGACTCTGAACTCGTCGAGTAATGAATGTATAGCTTACTCAGTCTGACGAAAAGGACTTGTAATAAAAGCACTTTCTCTCTGCTTCCTGGCCACCATGAGATGAGCAGCTCTGATTTCACAACAAACATGCTCTCTGCCATGATGCTTTGCCTTGCCATCAGCACAATATGAGGAGATAAGCAACCATGGACTGAAACCTTTGAAACCATGAGCCAAAGTATTTCTTTCTTCTTTACGCATTGATTATCTCAAGTATTTTGTCACAGCAACAGAAAACTGGGTAACACAGGCCTGAAATAAATATGGTACATTATATGGCTTATCAAATGTTCTCATAATATCTCACATGAACCTCACTATAGCCTTCTAGGAAGCAAGTCAGTGATTATGACCATGGCCATCTGAGACATAAGGGAACTGGCTGAGAGCACTTAGTTCACCCTCTCAAGACCCCATATCTAATCTGAACTCAGTGGGTGTTCTGACTCTACCCAATGTTCTCCAGCATCCACTTTTCTCTCCTATCTATAAAGACAGAACTCAGAACGTTTGGTGTACCCATGAATTCCTTGACTTGCTAGTTGGACTAGATGGGAATAAGGTAATGATTTACCTAGTACTCACACAATGTCACTATGAGCACCAGAATCAACCAATCCTGAAACCTGCCCTTTCATTGAATATGAGACAAGACATCTCCTAATTGTTTAAGCAAGTTGAAGTTTGAGTTTCAGTTACTTGCAGCCTAAGCAATAACTTCTTCCCAAGAAAGTCTGAATGTCTTTAAGATAGAGCTTAGCCCTTCTGCCAGTCTGGCCTTCTCTATAATACTCAAGGTTTGGCTTGCTACCGTGGACTACATTTATGCAGGTGAGGAAGATGGATCACAGAGAAAGGGTATTAGAGAAGTCCCTAAAACAAAAGCTAATTTGTTGCTGAAGAGACCAGCAGCTATGAAGTCATATTAATTGATTGCAGCAGAAGCTGGTGACCAGATAAGAAGAGATACAATGTATTGTCTACCTCAGCCCCACAAGCCAGCATCTCTCCTGGTAGTGCTGGAGAAAGGATAAGAACATTGAAATTACTTTTAACATATAGTCTTCAGCCCTCCTTAGAATGACTGCAAGGTGACACCTCTTCAGAAGGCAATGGTCTCCAATTACTCACCTTTGGGCAGCAGTTTCATCCCCAAATACCAAAGGCTTTTCTACCACTGTGGGTAAGGAAAAGTTCCAGAAATGATGTATGTCTTGATTCTATTAAACATTCATTGTGTGGCTGAGACACACTCTTGGAATATTTCCATTTCCCCTTGTAATAGAATGGAAATGGCACTTGCTCATTCCCTTTTTTAATAGGATAATTGCTATGTGAATAACATTCATGAGATCTGTATGAAAACCAGGAATATGCTTTTCACCAACTTCAGGTCTGGACTCTGGAGTTCTGTAGAAGATTACAAAAAGGATGGAGCCATTTGCAAGCACCCTTCACGGTAGGCAATGTACATATACCGAGTGTCTATTATGTGCTGAGCCTTGAAATGGGTTCTAGGACTACACTGGTAAGTATGCAAGCCACTGCCCCTAGTCTCAGGAATTCCCACTATGCTGAAACAGATGTATATGTCCAGACATGGGATGTGAAAATTTAAATATCCTATAGGAAGAAGTCATGAAAGATGGAGCCAGAAAGATGGAATAGGATGAGATGAAGCAAGAATGCAGAGGTAATCCTCAAAATTAAAAAGTACTACAGTAGCAACACCAACCAAGCAGAAGTTGCAGTGCATGGAACAGTGTCCTCTAGATCCCTCACTGTGCTGGGCAGTAACTCTTTAGTGGCTGGGTCCAGGGGTGGGGAGCAGGGCAGCTGAAATTTCAGGAGGGGTCTTGAAAGGGCTCAGAAATGGAACTGGTATCAAAGTATGACAGAATTTACCAAATTATTTTAACTGGTATATCAGTGCATACCAATTGAATATAGCTCTACTTTAATGTCACATGAATGAGCACAGCTGTTACCTTGCAGACATCCAGGAATCCAGAAATTCTTTGTAGAGTAGAAAGAGCAATTTAGCAGCAGTGTGTCAGATGGACTGGATTGCCGTAATATAAAGTCAGGGGGACAAGAAGGCTTTGCAATACACCAAGGAAGATGGAAGAAAGCCTGAATTACTGCAGTAACAACAGGGAATGTATTTTTTTATTCATTAAGTTTATTGGTAAATTTTAGGTGTACAATATGATATTCATCATTGGGAATTTGTAACTTTACATGATATATCTTGGTTCTTATTTCAGGGAATGTATTTCTGTGAGCACATTCAAAGATGATTGTACAAATCCTTATATCTGCAAACCACCTTTGTTCTTAAGAGTTTTCCAGTCTTTTCCCCTTCATGGCACCAATCTCCTAGTCTGCTGCAAATTTCCACCCAAGCTTGCACACACACACCTGTGTATGCTTGTGTGACAGATTCTGCTTCAGTATGCATACTCAACTAAAAGCTGTCAGGCTGTAAGTATAGCAGGCAATATGCCTGCCAAGAAAAATTCATTCATATACTGAAGTCATCCTACTCCCAGCTGCAGGAGAATGGCTATAGTATAAACATCTGCCTTCACAATCCCCACTTACATTTTAAATTGCCCTCTCTACTTTTCCAAGCACAGCCACAAAATTATCTTATTTTTTTTCTCCAAACAATGGTCCTAGGAAGTTGATAGGGCTGATATTATATATCTGTACTATATGGATGGAAAAAGTGAGGTTCAGAAAGAAGGAACTTGCCTAAAGCATTCACATTAAGTCAGCAGGATCATTAGGACTAAGTATCTTCTGCCTATTGGTTCCATGTTCCTTTCAACCATTCATATGGCCTTTTTCAGACACAATTTCAGATCATTCTGGTTCCTGCTTCCTGCAAAGAAATACTCATTTTACCCATTCTTGTGGCTGTTTCTAAGAGAATGCTAAGAGGTATTTTCTTAGATGTAGATTCTAAGCATTCTTGGAATATATAAATTGCTCAGAGTCACCAATCCCATCCCTCAAGGTCTTACTCAGGTCTCTCTCCATTCCGTACAGGAAATTTTCCATGGTTACTCTAGTTCCATAAACCCTACCACTTCTCCTTTAAAATTAACTACGTGTATTATTACATTAGTGTTTTATTCCCTTCTATTGTGTCCTGATTACTACTTCTGTGACTTGTAGTTCTCTGCCTTGTCCTTTTCTTCTTGTCTAGCACAAGGTATGGAATATAGGGAACACTTACTGACATGTTAATGGATGACTTGATCCATTACAGGCTGAGTCTGGCACCAGAAGGTTTGCAACTCTCAGTTCACAACAAAGCACTTGGAATACAGATACTGGTGAGTGTGGTGTGCATGTGTGTGCCTGTGTATCCACAAACCATTCATCCAGTGATGCTAAGGGTAACTTACTGCTATCAAAATGCAGCATCAGTGCATAGTTATTTTATATTCCAGCAGGAAATAGAGCAATGAAACTTTTCCCCCTAATTTTTGAAAATAAATAGTGCTCTGGTTCCAAGAAGTATGATTTTGACATTGTGCATACATTTCTGAAATAGAATACAGACAATAAACCAGGTCCTGTGTATGCCCATCACAATATGAGAAAATAAGATTCTTACTCATGAACAATTTCAGTTCTGAAATATCAGTTGCAAAATTAATTAATTAATTAATTAAAAGGAAAGGATAAAGGATTAGAGGATCAGTTTGTAGGAAAAAGTAAAACCAAAATAGGAGTGATTTCTAGACCATATCTTTGAGCCTTGGGGGCATAATTAGGGCATGGAGAAGACACAAAAGAACTGATAAAATTTCTTCTGTCTCCTGATGCCCACACAGATTTCTAAGAGATTGTCTTAGTTACTTTCTCATTGCTGAAACTAAATACCAATCCTAAAGCTAAAGGATGAAAGGTTTATTTGGCTCACAGTCCATAATTGCCTGGCTCCAAGGCAGGGTGCAATGGTAGACAGGGATTGCAAAGAAGAAACAGTTCATGGTGGGCAGAAGGTGGCAGAGCAAGAAAGGGACAAGACAAGCCTCTTTCTGTACATTATATTGTATCTAGCCTATCGAGATTAGGGTGGTGTCAAACCAATCAGTGGACTGATTTAGTAATCACACACCCTTAATCCTAGCATCACACACTTTATATCCAGCCACCTCTGAAAAAACCCCACCTATGACCACATGAGGCTTTGCGGGGGACATCTAGCCCCAAACCATAACAGAGACATAAACGGGAATGGAGCTGATGGGTACTCTCAGGAAGGCAGGACACTTGCAGAACAGCCTTTAACAAAGGCAAATGAACTCTCAAAAGACAATTAGGTAAACAAGTCTCAGAGAACACCACACACTTGTTTGCTCCATGAGAAACTTCACCTTGAAGTCCCAACTGAGGTTGAAGAAATTGATTTTTTTTCTTTTTCTGTTACAACATGTAATATTGTCCTAGTACATATCATGTACCAAGTACTGTGCTCAACACTTACCAATATGAACTATTTTGCCCCGTTTATATTCATTGTCCCATTTTATAGATGAAGAAACAGATATTAAGTCATTTTCCCATTATCACACAGTCTGACTCTATAATCCAGGTTCTTCACATTGCAACACTCTACTTCTCTGAGCACGCTCAGTGACCTCTGAAAAGAGGGCAGCTGAAAACCCATCCCCAGCAAACCTAAGGTTTTACAGAGGTTCTTGGTCTTACAACATGTGTGGGAAATATCCTAAAGGAGAAAAAGAAGGAAAGGGTGTTCATTCCTGGCCAATAGAATCGAAGATGGGAAGGCAATGATGTGAGAAAGAAAACAATGTTCAGAAAAATGACAAACAATTTTTGTAGGGTTACCTAAGGGTGAGAACAGATGACAAAACATGAGATGAGAGCAGGTGAGGATAGATAATCAAGGGTCTCATGTATTAAGAGACATGAATTTTCTCCTGGAAGAGACAGAGTAGAAGAGAGGAAATCCCCAGATTAAATCTCTGCTTTGGAAAGAGCACTGTGGCAGCCTCATGGCCAGAGTGTTTGGATGAGGCATTGATTGGCTGCAGGAGACCAGGCTGGGAAAGAATGGGCATAGTCAAGGTGAGAGTCAGGGGAGCTGAGCAAATGGAGGCCAAGCTCAAAAAATGCTGGTCCAGAAGACTCACTGCAAATCAACCTGTTTTGCTCAAAGCTGGGACTTCAGGCTTTGCAACATCTATCCTCTCAGGCCTTAAACACTGCATGTGTTGCTTAGGCCTGAATACTAGTAATAAGTTTTGTTTTGTTCTTTGGGACCTCCCCATTTTGAGCTGGCAGTTTTATGGCTTTCTGGGTCCAATCTAGGCCAGCTGGCTAAAGAGGATGGAGAGAAGTCAGGTAGGCTCAAAGCAGATAGGGCTCTAATGAACACATGTTGCATATTCCTCAATTTGTATGGCAATTTGAAATCAAACCCTACAGAGTTGCTTTCTAAAAGTTTTGGGATGAGTTGATGAGTTTAGAGCTTCGATCTCTCTCTCTCTCTCTCTCTCTCTCTCTCTCTCTCTCTCTCTCTCTCTCTCTCTCTCTCTTTTCCTCCCTCCCTCCCTCTCTTTTTTGTGTTTCTGGACTGCAGTCACTTTCTCTGTCCTTCAGTTAGGTAATAATGAATGGAGGGGAAAAGAAAATGAAAATTTACAGCAATGCAGAAAAGATATTTCTAGAGAAGTCTAGAGAGGTGTAGAATCCAGAGTGGTGACTCACAGTAAAGTTCAAGGAAGGCCAAAGAATGTGGTTACTGGAAGTGGGAATGGGTTTTCACCTAGCTCAACTGTACCGAAGTTAGCCAAAAGCCTAAGTAAGGGGAGGGGCCCAGGCACCTAGGATAGCTCCATCCCAAGGCTTGTTTGCAATCTGCACTCAGAGTAGACTTTTCTCTGTTTGTGAGCACCAGCTATAACCCCAGCCTAACCCCAAGGTGTGGATTCTTCCCATTAGCCAAAGAAACGAAAGCATTAAAATGAAGCAAAAGCATCTCATGGGTAAAGGCAGCCAGCAATACATTTGTGGGAAGCTGGCCCTCCCAAGTAACAGAAGAGTCTAACAAAAACTTCCCAGCTTCCATCTTTATATATAAGTGCATTTTTGGAGTACAGCCCAGATAAGAAACTTGATCATGTGTATTTCTATTCCAGACTCAGATCAGCAGATTCCTACACATGAACAATTTCATTCTTGAAATCCCAACTGCAGAAAAAAATAACTTTGAGAGCAAATCTCTCTCTCCCTCCCTCCCTCCCTCTCTCCTTTTATGTCATTTAAAGGCACAAAAGTCATGAGAGCTAAATCTTGGAAACAGCCTATATGCTCATCAACAGTTGAATGGATAAAGAATATGTGGTATATATGTGATATATATATATATATGCACTGGAGTACTAGTCAGCCAGAAAGAAGGATAAATGTGAATCATTTGTAAGAAGATAAATGCACCTTGAGATCATAATGTTAAGTGAAATAAATCAGAGAAACAAGGTTAAATATCATACTGTTTCTCTTATATGATAAACCCAAAGTATAAATAATTTTTAAAGCAAAATAAAACACAGATGGCAGGAAACATGGAGACAGACTTTGTGGAGATGGTAAGGAATCTGAGGATAAGGGAAAAATGGAGGGATGGGAGGGAAAGGGAAAGTAGAAAGGATCAAGATGAGATAATGTATATGTACCAATTCTTCACACTGAATGTATTTCTTATGTATCACAATCATACACTAATAAAAATATTATGTATATATATATAGATAGATAGACAAATGATAGATAGATAGACAGACAGAAATTAATTGAAGACTTCTTCCAATATATAGCATGTAGGAAAAGTGATTTTTTTTCTTCAATACTGGGGGATGAACCCAGTTCCTTCTCACTGAGCTAAGGCACTAAGTTCCCAAATTGGGCTCAAACTTGTGATCTTCACCTCACGTATTGCTGAGATTACAGGTGGGTACCACCATGGCCAGCTTCATTTTTAATTAACAACTCTATTGAGATATAGTTTATATACCATGAAATTACCATGCCAAAGTATTTATTAATTTTAAATGTAATGCAAGGATTTTTAGGGCATTTAAAGAGTTGTACAATCATCACCACTAATTTCAGAATATTACCATAAACCCCACAAAGAAATCCTGAGCTCCTATAGAGTATGTATACAAGTAACTTCAAATCACATTTTGTCTCTATAGATTTGCTTTTTCCTATAATTAGTATTAAAAAGTATGTTGCATTTTGTGTCTGGTTTCTTTTACATAGCATAAAGTTTTCAAAGTTCATGTACGTTGTGGCATGTATCAGTATTTCACTTCTGTTTACTGCCAAATAGCATGCTGCTATCGGGATATATCACATTTTGTTTATCCATTCACCCTTTGATGAATACACTTCTACATTGGGCAATGATGACTAATGCTTCTATGAACATTCATGTACAAGTTTCTGAGTGCACAAATGTTTTCATTTTGGAGGTAGATATCTAGGAATGCTGGATCATTGGGCAATTTATGCTAAAATGCTGCCAAGCTACTTACCAAAGTGTCTGTACCTTTTCATATTCCTACCAAAATATAGGAAGGTTTCAATTTTTTACATCTTCACCAACACTGGTAATCATCTATCTTTGTTACTGTAAATACCCTAGGTAGATGAGAAATGGTATCTAATTTTGATGTTGATTCCATATTTCTTATAAATAATTATAATGAATGTCTTTTCCTGCAATTCCTTGCCACATGTACATTTTCAAGGGAGAAATATCAATTCAAATCCTTTGTTCATTTTTATTGGATTATTTGACTTGTTTTTATTAAGTTGTAAACATTATTTATATTCTGGACACCAGTTCCTTTTTAGGAAGGTGCTTGGGGAAGGAAAAATGGCAGAGTAAAGATGGGCAGCAAAGTATGAACACTCCAGGACCTGGACTTTAGATACCTGGAAGACAGCAATTTGGTGAAGAGAAGGAAAGAAGTGAATCTGTGGGAATTGGGAGGGAACTGATGGGAAGATTAGAGGAGAAGCTGAAATAAGCTGGGCAGCAGAGACAAAGGAAAGAGGCAATCTGGAAATCTCACCTTGGCTCCCACTGTGGGGTATCTGCCTCCATTGACATGAGGCAGGCTGGGTGGTCAGCAACTGGGAGAGACAGTGGATGAGGTTGGCAGTGATGGCCCCAAAAGAAGCCCATAGGTACTACAAATGGCAAAGATGCATAGCATTTTACTCTGCAAGTAACTGCTTTTGCAAGACAGGCTGGAGTTGGGGAGGAAGTCCAGTGCAAAACCTGCCATATCTGACAGGGTTTAATTAGAAGCCATTGGAGAAGGGATTAATTATGTGGGACTGCAACAGAGCAACTGCAGAACAGCTATACTCCAGGGTTTCTGCTGTCCCTCTTCCATAGGACAGAGTAGGGGACAGTTACAGAAGACAGTAGTGGAGAGGAAGCAGGCTGGACAGACCTCATGAAAAATTTACCTTCTGGCAGGAGTTACAGAGGTGGCTGAATCAAGCAGTCTGAATCCCTGCCCTTCTTCCTATATCAGGCAGAGACCAAGTGATCTGTTTGTTTTCTCCATCCAGCAACATGAGCTAAGACATGCCTTGGTTTGGACAGTTGCCACAGCCTGTGGTATACAGACAGAGGGGCATCTGGAATGGAGTTAGGGGTATTTTACAAACACACAAGCCATAGAGCTAGGCAGAGAAAACTGAATTGAGGTGCACAGAGGGATATGAAAAGAGGAGCTGACTAGTGATTACAGCCTTAGGGAACACCATTGACAGCTCCACCCAGCGGGAAAGACAGGGTAGGATCCAGCATTCACACACAGAAACATGAGTGAGAAAACAAAACAGGTCTTAGAAGTGATTCACTATCCTTCCCCCACATCTACTGGATTCCAAGACTGCAGACCAAGAAAAGAAAAGATCCATTCAAAAAATACAGTGGAATTTTTAGACTTTTTTCTTTCCTTTTCTGTAATTGGTTCTTCAGGGTTTGAGTTTTTTCTTTCAATTTTTTCTTCCTTATTTTTGTCTTCTTCTTTATTTTGTTCTCTGATTTTTTCTGTTTCTTCTTTTGTGTTTGTTGTTTTGTGTTGTTTACCTAATTCTATTAATTTCTCTTCAATCCTTAATAAGATCCTTTATGTAAATTTTCTATCTTCCTTCTCACCTTTCTTTCATTTTTCAAAGTTTGCCTCTCATTTTCCCATTCCCTGCTTTTTCATTAATATTATGACCATTAACTGTTATAAACCTTTAGATATTTATTTAACTCTCTGCTATTACTGTTGAATTCTTTTCTGTTGTTAGTGGAGGTATACTTGCTGCATTTAGTAGATATTCACTGCATGTTAATATTTGGTTTGTCTTAATGTTGACATTATAACAATATAGCTTTTTTCTATGATTAAGAGGTGGTAAATTATTGGTTTATATGGTACATCAATATCTGATTTGTTTTTGATGCTATTATTTTCCCTAATCTTGTTGCTATTGTCAGGGTGACAAGTTGCTGCTATTACTTGGTTTTCTCTGCATGCAAATACCTGGATTGTTCTTGTGTCATTAACAATATTGTGTTCTATTTTTGGAGTTCTGAATGCTGAGCTAGTGAGACTGGAACCAGCCCTTCCAATGAACAGAGGTGATGATTGGATCTTGGAATATAGTCAAAGCCCTATACTTAGCCATACCTAGAGTATACGACTGAAAGGCAGAAATATGGAGACCTCCATATGAGCAACAAGTCTTTCCAAAATAACTGACCCCCAAATCTCAGCACACATGCTGGGCATGTACACACACACACACACACACACACACACACACACACACACACACACAATAGCAACATGAGAAGAGAAGCCAAAAAAATCCAAGTGGTATCAGCATGGATGGGAGAAAATCAAAGAAAGGCTACACAGCTGAATTATTTGAAATAATAAAAGAGGAGATAAAAAGATCAATAAGGTGCCCAGCAAGCTCATAAAAGATATAACTAAAAAGATAATAGGCTTCATAAAACAATCAATGAGTTTACCAAAAAGATTAATGAAAAAAGAGCTGATCTAAACAAAAAAATACAAAACATGAATAACCAGTTCAACAAAGAATTGGAGTCCATAAAAAGATACCAAAAAAATCAAAGATATTAAAAATTCTATTGAAGAGAGGCCTGCCATACCATCGTTAAGTGCGCTTAGATCCTAGGGAAGCAGCTGTGTGTACCACAGCTGAGCAGCTGCAGGCAGATCCCAGCCAGGGCTCCACCCCACACCCAGAGGTTCAGACACACACACCCAGAAAAGAACTGCATGGGCACACAAGCTTCAGCCAGAGGCCAGCCATACCATTGGCCACAGCCAAAGGCCTGCCTAGAAAAGAGTTACACAGGGGCATAAGCAACAGCCAGAGGCTTGCCCCGATGCAATTCATAAGTGCAAGGAGACCACAGCCAGAAGCCTGTGCAGACAACAGGAGCTGGGGCACACAAAGGCCCTCCCAGACAATAGCTACATAGGGGACCCAGTGAGAGACACACCTAGATACCATCCCAAGTGTGCACAGGCCCCAGCCAGAAGCCCGCCCAGACAACAGGTCAGATCAGTGATCCAGAAGGTCACCACTCTGAACCCAGGAATTAGTGTACGGGTGAGCAGCAAACTAAAGGCTGCTCAGTGGCTTGCTGAGAATTGAAGACCATTGGGTGAGCAAAAAGTCACCTCAACAAAGGCACAGCAGGCTGCATTTGTTGAAATGAAAAGACACATAAATAAGTCTCAAAATCAGACTTCCAGATCACCTAAGGCAACCCGAAAGGGGAACAAGATGGAACATCTGATACTCAACCACCTGGACTCCCTCAACTGACAAGGAAAGAGGACCTAGAAAAAATGAAATCAGAAATAATTTTTCACTTAACAGCAGAAATTGTGCCCTTGGTAAAAGATGTGATTAATAAATCTAGAGAGGACACAGATTAAAATAAATAGAGGAGCTGAGGAACATGATGGAATCCCAACATAGTAAACAAATGGAATCCATAAAACAGATGCAAACAGATTTCCAGGAGATTAAAAACTCCATTGAAAGTTTATGCAGCAGAATGAGCCAAGGTGAGGACAGAATTTCAGAAACAGAAGATAAGATTGCAATTAGTGACCAGGAAGAGAAAAACTTCTTTAAAATAGTAAGGGACCACGAGAAATCAATTCAGCAGCTGCTATATGATGCAAAGAAGAATAAGACTGATTGGAGTCAATGAAGAAATAGGAGAGAGTGCACACATCATAAAAAAACTGTTCACAGAAGTGATGGCAGAAAACTTCCCAAACAGGGGAAAAGAACTTGACATAGAGATAAGTGATGCATATATAACTCCAACTAGCCTTCACCAAAAAAAATCTACACATAGGCATATAATAGTTAAGATGCCAAAAACCCAACAGAAGAATAAAATTCTGCAAGCAGTTAGAGAAGAAATGAATCACACAAAAAGGAAAGCCCATCAGAATAACATCAGACTTCTCAACACAAACCAGCAAGCCAAGAAAAACATGGAGTGATGCATTTCAACCCGTAAGGGAAAACAACCTCCAATCCAGATTGATATACCCTGCAAAACTATCTTTCAAAATTGATGGAGAAATAAGACACTTTCATGACAAAGAGCACCTCAGGAACTTCATGAATACCAAACCAAACTGCAAAAAATTTTAGAAAGTATCATAGGAAAAGACAATGAGGATCACAATCAATGGAAGCCTGGCAGAATGCATCCATCAGGCATGACAAGAAATTAAACGCAAAGGGGGAGAATCCAACAAAAAGAAAAACTCAGAACAAAGATAAGTCAATATGTATCAGTTATAATCATCAATGTTAATGGTTTCAATTCACCAATCAAAACAAATAGACTCACAAAATGGGTCAAGAAGCAAGATCCAACAATATGCTGCATACAAGAAACACAATTCAAAAATGAACTAATAAACTGAAAGTTAAAGGGTGGAAAACAATATGCTATGAGACAGGAACCCCCCCAAAAACTAGGAGTAGCTATCCTCTTTGCAGATCAAGTGGATCTCAAACCAACACTGATTAAGAGAGACAAAGAATGAAACTACATCCTTGAAAAGGGAACAATCCAAGAGGAAGCAATGACAATCATTAATGTATGCAAGAAATGCTAGTGTGCCAACTATATAAAGCAAATACTAATGCACGTGAAAAATGATATAAGCACTAATGCAATAGTAGTGGGGGACCTCAATACCCCACTGTCACAAATAGATAGAAC
Organism: Heterocephalus glaber; assembly: GCF_053883595.1. Lineage (NCBI taxonomy): Eukaryota > Metazoa > Chordata > Mammalia > Rodentia > Bathyergidae > Heterocephalus > Heterocephalus glaber. The sequence continues at coordinate 1,658,115 of NW_028258339.1, read as the reverse complement.
TAGACAAAAAATAAACAAAGAAATACTAGAACTCAATCAAACTTGAACAAATGAACTTAACAGATATTTACAGAGTATTCCACCCCACAAAATCAGAATACACATTCTTTCAGCTGCACATGGGTTGTTCTTCAAAATAGACCATATACTTAGATCATGTTTAAGTAAGTGCAAAGGAATTCAAGTTATCCCCTGCATATTATCAGACCACAGTGCAATAAAATTGGAGATTAATAGCAAGAGAAACTGCAAAAATGTCATAAACACATGGAAATTGAACAACACACGTATGAATGATCAATGGGTCACAGAGGAAATCAAAGAAGAAATAAGAAAGTCTCTACAATTATATGACAATGACAATATAACATATCAGAATCTATGGGACATGGTGAAAGCAGTCTTACAAGGGAAATTCATAGCACTGAATACTCACATTAAGAAAACACAGCGAGCTCAATTACACAACCTGATGCTGAACCTCAAGCTTCTAGAAAAAGAAGAGCAGGACAAACCCAAAGATCATACAAGGGAGGAAATTATAAAGATCAGAGCAGAAATCAATGCAATGAAGACTAAGAAAACGATGCAAAAAATCAATGAAGGCAAGAGTTGGTTCTTCAAAAGAATAAACGAAATTGACAAACCCTTAGCCAAACTTATCAGAAAATGGAAAGAAAAGGCCCAAATCCATGCAATTAGGAATGAAAAGGGTGAAATTAAAATAGACCCAGCAGAAATCCAGAGGATCATGAATAACTACTTTGAGAACCTATACGCTAATAAGGTGGAAAATACAGAGGAACTGGACAGATTCGTAGATACATGTGAATTACCAAAGTTGAATGAAGAAGACCTAAAAATTCAAAACAACACAATATCAATCAATGAAATTAAAAACATAATTAAAAACTTACCAACTAAGAAAAACCCGAGTCCTGATGGCTTCACTATTGAATTCTACAAGACATTTAGAGAGGAACTGCTGCCATTACTGTTTAAACTCTTCAGTGAAATGGAATGGGAACCAGTACTCCCGAATTCATTCCTGGAAGCAAGCATCACCTTCATCCCCAAAGCAGAGAAAGACCCAAATGAAAAAGAGAACTATAGGCCAATCTCACTAATGAACATAGATGCAAAAATCCTTACTAAAATACTGGCAAATAGAATGCAGAAGATCATCAAGAAGATCATACACCCTGACCAAGTGGGATTCATCCCAGGGATGCAGGGATGGTTCAACATACACAAATCAATCAATGTAATACACTATGTTAATGGAGCCAAGGACAAAAACCATATGATCATCTCAATCGATGCAGAAAAAGCATTTGACAAAATCCAACATGCATTTATGATAAAAAACATACAAAAAGTTGGAATGGACAGTCTCTACCTCAATCTGATAAAAGCCATCTAAGAAAAACCAACAGCCAATATCATACTAAATGGTCAAAAAATGAAATCCTTCACACTAAAATTAGGAACAAGACAAGGATGTCCACTATCACCACTCTTGTTCAATATAGTCTTGGAAACATTAGCCACAGCAATTAGACAAGGGAAAGAAGTAAAAGGAATAAAGATAGGAAATGAAGAAGTCAAATTGCCTTTATTTGCAGATGACATGATACTCTATATAGAAGACCCCAAGAATGACATGAAAAGTCTTTTACACCTAATAACCAAATTCAGTAAAGTAGCTCGATACAAGGTCAACACACAAAAATCAATAGCTTGTCTGTACAGAAAAAGCAGACTCACTGAGAGAGAAATGGGCAATCAATTCCTTTCCCAATAGCATCCCAAAACTTGAAATACCTAGGAATCAAAGTAATAAAGGAAATCAAAGACCTTTACTCTGAAAACTATAGCACTCTGAAAAAAGAGATTGAAGAGGAAATTAGAAAATGGAAAGACATCCCTTGCTCCTGCGTAGGAAGAATCAACATAGTGAAAATGGTCACATTTCCAAAACTGCTATGCAATCCCAATTGAAATACCAGCAGCATACTTCACAGACCTTGAAAAAGCAATCCAAAAATGTATCTGCAACAAGTAGAGACCCAGAATACCAAAGGCATTTCTAGGCAATAAAGACAAGTAGGGGGTATCACAATCCCCAACTTGAAACTATACTACACAGCTACTGTGATAAAAACAGCATGGCACTGGCAGTGAAACAGACCTGGGGAGCAGTGGAACAGATTAGAAGATGCAGAAACAACTCCAGACACACTCAGCCACCTCATCTTCTACAAACGAGCCAAACACCCTCATTGGAAGAAAAATAGCCCCTTTACTAAATGGTTCTGGAAGAATTGGGTTTCAACTGACCAAAGATTAAAACGGGACCTATATCTCTCACCATGCACTAAACTAAAATCAAAATGCATTCAAGATCTAAATATTAAAATAGAAACACTAAAGCAGCTGGAAGAGAGGTTAGGTAGAACTCTTGAAGACACTGGTGTAGGAAAAGATTTTATGAACAAAACCTCAGTTGCCCGTGAACTATCACAGACAATTAACAAGTGGGATCGCTTCTTATTAAAAAGCTTCTACTCAGCAAGAAAAATGACCAACAGTGTGAAGAGACAATTCACAATGTGGGGAAAATTTTTCATCAGCTATCACTGAGACAAAAGTCTACCATCTAGAATGTGTAAAGAACTTTAAAAAAATTAGACCTCCCAAATTTAAAGACCCAATCCAAAAATGGGCATATGAAATGAACAGACATTTCTCAGACAAAGAGGTAAAAGCAGGTCCCGCCCCATCCAGCCTTCTCCAAGCACACCTGCCTGGCACCAGAGAGCAGTCCAGGGTCACCGGAAGTCCTGCCCCTTCCAGCCTACGCCAAGCACACTGGCAGGGGCCAGCCAGAAGTTGAGGACACCTTGCCACTGGCCACGCCCATGGGCACCTGCAGGACCCCCTCCTCACCTAGAGCCTCTTGGGTGTACCGCTACCTGGTTCCACATTGCAAAGAAACAGGGGACACCAGACCACCGTACTGGGTAATTTGGAGGGACCATCAACTACCATCAGAACCTGGACTATCTTCCGAGGAAAGGCAGCTGGAACCTGAAGTACAACCTTGCAGAGTTCAACCCTACAGTAGGACAGGGAGCTCAACTTGGGACTTGCCACCAGAAATCTGCCTGAATCCCATGGATCTGTAACAGGCTTGCTGAGACTAACTGATGCATATCTGCACAATGTTACCCACGTTGTCTTTTGTGACAGCAGAGAGATACCCCAAAGGAGGCCATTCATTTCCATATTTATTTTTTATTTCCAAAATTATTATTATTGGGTTTTTTTGCTCTTATTTTAAATTTTTTTCCTATCTTTTCAAATTTTTATTTTTCTCTTGTATTTCTTTCTTTTCTCTTTCCGTTCTCTCTCTCTCACAGTCACTCTCTTGCTGTCCCACATTGTTCTTCATCTCCCTTTTCCTGTTCTGACCCTAATTCAGATTTCTTCTTTATTTTCCATTTATTCTCTTTTTCATTCTCTCACCTGTGTCCTCTGGCCTCACTGCTAACTTTCCCCTATCCTTCTACCTATCTATCCCTCCCTACCCAACTCCTTCTAACTCCACATCCTGAAGGGTTAAATAGCTCTATTGAAGAGTTTATTCACTATAAACATATGTAGGGGTGGTCCGCGATTTTGATTTAATTCACACAGTTAAAGGTGATAGATTAATAACTTTCACAATTTGTCATTTTCTAAAATGTACTTGATGCTATGGTTTTGCTGATTGTATCACTTGGGCTAAGGTGTTGTAATTGATCTCTTCAGTGGTCTTTCCTTATATAATGAAAATTAGATAGCCTCAGAGTCATTAGAGACTCAAAACCTAAGGACCAGCTATATATCTGGAAGATAACTCTGAGAAGCAATCATTCCATAAGGGTTCTAATTACAAGCAACAAAGATACTTACAATAAGCGACTTCGAAGTATCAACCCAGAAAATAAACCAAGGGCAGTATCAAAAACAAAAATGAGAAGCCATTTAAGCGAGGCACAAACTGAGACTTCCACCCCACCAAGGATACATTCTGGAGGAAACGAGGTGTAAAAGTCTGGTAATCAACCACATGGATGCCCTGAATGGATAGCACAGGAAGTAACAAAACAGAAGAATGAGGCTCTAGAAAAGTTCAAAGGAGAAATAATCTCCCAGATAAATACACAGATGATGAGCAGAGTGAAAGACATGATTAGAAGCTCTAGAGCAGAAACAAATGAGAAAATAGATGATATCAGAAACATGCTGGAAGGCATGAATGCCCAGCATAACAAAAAGAGATGGAAACCATGATTGCTCAACATAAGCAAGAAATGGAATCCATGAAACAGATTCAAACAGATATTCAGGAGATTAAAAACTCCATTGAAAGCATGCAGAGCAGACTAAGAGAATCTGAAGACAGAATATCAGATATAGAAGACAGGATTGCAGTGAAGGACCATGAAAAGAGATATTTCTTAAAGATAGTGAGGGCCCATGAGAAATCAATCGAACTGCTGCTAGATGATACAAAGAAGAATAACATAAGACTGATAGGAGTCCAAGAAAAAACAGGAGACAGTACAATTGACATAAAAATACTGTTCAAAGAAGTAATAGTAGAAAACTTCCCAGACAAAGGTAGAGAATTGGACTTACAGATAAGTGAGGCATATACAACTACAACTAGCCATGACTAAAAAAATCTACACCTAGACATATAATAGTCAAGATCCCAGAAACCCAACAGAAGAACAAAATCCTATAGGCAGTTAGAGAAAAGAAACAAATCACCTACAAAGGAAAGCCCATCAGAATCACAGCAGGCTTCTCAACACAAACCCTCAAACCAAGGAGAGCCTGGAGTGAAGTATTTCAAGCCCTAAAATAAAATAACTTCCAACCTAGACTGTTGTATCCTGCAAAATTATCTTTCAAAATCAATGGGGAAATTAGATACTTTCATGACAAAGAACACCTGGGAAATTTCATAAATACCAAACCAGCACACCAAGCAAATCTAAACAATTTCCTAGAAAAAGACAATGAAGGTCACAAATCCACAAGGCCCAACAGAGGGAAGCCACCAGCCAAGGCAAAAAACTAAAGGGAAAGGGCAAAAAATAAGAAATAAAAGAGCCAACAAAAGTAAAATATCATGACAAGAATGAGTCAATATCTATCAATTATACCCACCAATGTTAATGGTCTCAATTCACCAATCAAAAGAAACAGACTGAGAGAATGGATTAAGAAGCAAAATCCAACAATATACTGTATACAAGAAATACACCTAACTCAAAAATGAATTCACAGACTGAAAGAGAAAGAATGGAAAACAGTTCTCCATGAAACAGGAACCTGGGAAAAAAGCAGGGGTGGCAATCTTATTTGCAGACAAAGTAGATTTGAAACCAAAATGAATTAAGAGAGACAATGATGGTCACTACACCCTTGTGAAGGGAACAATCCAAGAGGAAGAGATGACAATACTAAATATATATACACCAAATACAAATGCTTCCAACTATACAAAACGAATATTAATGGACATGAAAAACCAAATAAGCACAATACAATTGTAGTGGGGGACCTCAATATCCCATTTTCACAAATAGACAGAACATCTAGACAAAAAATCAACAACAAAATTCTAGAACTGAACCAAGCTCTTGAACAAATGAACTTAATAGATGTTTACAGAGTGTTCCACCCCACAAAATCAGAATATACATTCTTTTCAGCTGTACTCGGGTCATTCTCCAAAACAGAACACATGATAGCTCACAGGACATGTCTAAGTGAATGGAAAAAAACTGAAGTTACCCCCTGCATATTATCAGACCATAGTGCAATAAAATTGGAGATGAATAACATAAGAAACCACAAAACACCCACAAAAACATGGGCACTGAATAACATCCTGCAGAACAACCAATGGGTGACAGAGGAAATTAAAGAAGAAATTAGACAGTTTCTATAATTAAATATGGCTAGTACAACGTATAGGAATCTATGGGACACAATCAAAGCAGTTCTATGAGGGGAAATTCATAGCAGTGAATGCCCATATTAGGAAAACAGAGAGAACATAAATATAACCTAAGACAGAACCTCAAGCTTATAGAAAAAGAGAGCATAACAATCCCAAAATTCATACAAGAGAGGAAATTATAAAGATCAGAGGAGAAATCAATGCAGTGGAGACGAAGTGAATGATTCAAAAAAATCAATGAATCAAAGAGTTGGTTTTTCAAAAGAATAAACAAAATCGATAAACCTTTAGCCAACTTTATCAAAAAAGGAAAGAAAAGGCTCAAATCCATGCAATTAAGAAGGAAAAAGGTGAAGTCACAACAGATCCAGCAGAAATCTAGAGGATCATAAATACCTACTTGGAGAAACTGTACTCTAATAAAATGAAAAACACAGAAGAAATGGACAGATGCCTAGATAAATGCAAACTGTCAAAGTTAAATGAAGAAGAAATAGAAATTCTAAACACTCCAATTCCAATCAGCGTAATCAAAAATGTAATAAAAAATTTACCAACAAAAATAATCCCAGGTCCCAATGGATTCACTGCTGAATTCTACGTGACATTTAAAGAAGAACTACCGCCATTACTCTTATTTTTTTTCCCATTAAGTTTATTGGTACATTTTAGGGATAAAATATAGTTACATACATCATTGGGATCTTGTACCATTACATGAGTATCTTGGTTCTTATTTTTTTCCCCTTCCCCTGCCCTCCCTTCACCCCCTCCACCCTTCCCTATCTGCAAAGACTTTGTTTCCATCTTTTTCCTTTTCTCATATTTTTTCTTTTTCCTTCTTTCCTTTCCCCTACCCCTCCCACTTCCCCTGCTCGTTTAGATGTTTACTTCCTATTACATGATAACAATTATACATTTTTAAAACTATAATATCAAGACCTAGGAGACATTACCACAGATTTTGCAGAATTTAAAAGGATACAGAAAGCATATTACAAAAATCTGTTTTGAAATAAATTTGACAACTTCTAAGAAGTACCCTGGAAGACAAATTAATGAAACTAACTCTGGAGGAAATATAAATTTGAATAGCATCTATTAAAGAAAGCATATTCCTAGCTTGAAAACCTACCTATATGACAAGAGCAGGCTCATATACATTTTAACTAATAAATTATACCAAACATTTAAAGCAGAAAAAAGAAGGAACACTTCTCCCCTCATTTTAGGAAATCAACATTGTGCTAATCCTAAAACTGGATAAAGATGATAGAAGAAAAAAGTATGAACATAGATAGAAATTTGTTTAACAAAACAAAGTATTAGAAGTCAGCTCTGGCAGTATGTAGAAAGTGGTTTTGTTTTTTTGTTTTGTTTTGTTTTGTTTTTAATTTTTTTTATTAATTTCTTTTATTGGTACACTGTAGGCATACAACACAATGACATTTCTCATTGGGAATTGTACCTTTACATAATGCATCTTGGTTCTTATTTTTTCCCCACTCCTAGCCCACCCTTCATGCCTTCCACCCTTCCCTATTTACAAAGACTTATTTCCATTTTTTCCACTTCTCATCATTTCTCCTTTCCCTTCTTTCCTTTCCTCTGTCCCTCCCACTACCCCTACCCCTTTGGACCTTTTCCTCTTATTTGGCATTATTGATTATTCATTCTAATCAATGGTACATTTTAGGTATATAATATAATGACATTCATCATTGGAAATTTGCACCTTTACATAATCTCTCTTGGTTCTTATTTTTCACCCTTGCCCAGCCCTCCCTTCAACCCCTCCATTCCTCCCTATTTACAAAGATTTTGTTCCTATTTTTCCATTTTCTCATATTAATCCCATTCCCTTCTATCCTTTCCCCTAGCCATCCCACTTCCTTCCCCTTTGCCCCTTTTCTTCCTATTTCACATTACCTATTATACATTTAGTCTTTATTTACACTTTCAGTTTCTCACACAAGAGAAACTATTCAGTATTTATTCATGTGTGTCCTATTTATTTCACTTAACAGTATGGCCTCAATGTGCATCCACTTAGCTATAAATGTCTCTAATTTCTCATTTTTATGGCTGAGTAGTACTCCATTTTATTAAAAAAATCACATTTTCTTTTTCCAGTATCCAGTTGATGGACATTTGGGCTGTTTCCAAGTTTTAGCTATTACAAACTATGCTGCTATGAACATGGGTGCACATATATCACTGTGGTATGATTCTTTTAATTCTTTGGGGAAGATCCCCAGCAAAGGAATAGCAGGGTCAAATGGGACTTCCAGTCCTAGTTCTTTGAGGTATCTCCATACTGATTTCCACAGTGGTTGCACCAGTCTACACTCCCGCCAGCAGTGGAGCAGGGTTCCTCTTTCCCCACAGCCCTGCCAGCATTTGTTATTGGTTGATTTCATGAGAGCAGCCATTCTTTCTGGAGTGAGGTGGAATCTCAGCGTTATTTTCATTTGCGTCTCTCGAATGACTAGTGATGTTGAACATTTTTTCATGTACTTATTTGCTATTTCTACTTCTTTGTCTGAGAAATGTCAGTTCATTTCAGATGCCCATTTTTGGATTGGGTCTTTAAATTTGGGAGGTCTGATCTTTTTAAGTTCTTTATAGATTCAAGATAGTAGACCTTTGTCTGAAGAAGAGCAGGTGAAGATTTTTTCCCACATTGTGGATTGTCTCTTCACACTGCTGGTGGTTTCTCTTGCTGTGCAGAAGTCTTTTATAAGAAGAGATCCCATTTGTTGATTGTTTTTGTTAGTTCTCGGGCAACTGAGGTTTTATTCATAAAATCTTTTCCTACACCGATGTCTTCAAGGGTTCTACCTAAACTCTGTTCCAACTGGTTCAGAGTTTCTATTTTAATATTTAGATCTTTAATCCATTTTGATTTTAGTTTAGTGCATGGTGAGAGATACAGGTCTAGTTTTAATCTTTGGCAAGTTGAAACCCAATTTTTCCAGCACCATTTATTAAAGAGGCTATCTTTCCTCCAGTGAGGGTGTTTGGCTCCTTTATCGAAGATGAGATGGCTGAGTGTGTCTGGAGTTGTTTCTGCATCTTCTATTCTGTTCTACTGGTCCTCAAGTCTGTTTCTTTGCCAGTACCATGCTGTTTTTATCGCAGTAGCTTTGTAGTAGAGTTTCAGTTTGGGTATCATGATACCCCCTACCATGTCTCTGTTACCTAGAATTGCTTTTGCTATTCTGGGTTTCTTCTTGTTCCAAATGAATGTCTGGATTGTTTTCTCGAGGTCTATGAAGTATGCCGCTGGGATCTCAATTGGAATTGCATTAAATCTATATAGCAGTTTTGGAAGTATGGCCATTTTCACTATATTAATCCTTCCTACCCAGGAGCAGGGGATGTCTGTCCATTTTCTGATATCATCTTCAATCTCTCTTTTCAGAGTGCCATAGTTTTCAGAGAAGAGGTCTTTGATTTCTTTTGTTAGGATGATTCCTAGGTATTTCAGTTTTTTAGATGCTCTTGTGAAAGGAATTATTTGCCCTATTTCTCTCTCAGTGAGTCTGTAATTGGTGTAGAGGAAAGCTATTGATTTTTGTGTATTGACCTTGTAACCAGCTACTTGACTGAATTTGGTTATTAAGTCTAGAATACTTTTGGTGGAGTTCTTGGGGTCTTCTATATACAGTATCATGTCACCTGCAAATAATGACAATTTGACTTCTTCATTTCCTATCTTTATTCCTTTTATTTCTTTCTCTTGTCTAATTGCTATGGCTAATGTTTCCAGAACTATATTGAACAAGAGTGCAGCTAGTGGACATCCTTGTCTTGTTCCTGATTTGAGTGTGAAGGATTTCAGTTTTTGACCATTTAGTATGATATTGGCTGTTGGTTTTTCATAGATGGCTTCTATCAGTTTGAGGTAGAGACCATCTATTCCATTTTTTGTAGGGTTTTTATCATAAATGCATGTTGGATTTTGTCAAATGCTTTTTCTGCATCTATGGAGATAATCATATGGTTTTTGTCCTTGGCTCTATTGATATAGTGTATTATATTGATTGATTTTCATATATTGAACCATCCCTACATCCCTGGGATGAATCCCACTTGATCAGGGTGTATGATCTTCTTGATGATCTTCTGCATTCTATTTGCCAGCATCTTATTAAGGATTTTTGCATCTATTTTCATTAGTGAGATTCGCCTATAGTTCTCCTTTTCAGTTGGGTCTTTCTCTGCTTTGGGGATCAAGGTGATGCCTGCTTGGAGGGATGAATTTGCTTCCCTTTCAATTTCATTGAAGAGTTTAAAAAGTAGTCCAGAAGTTCCTCTGTAAATGTCTTGCAGAATTCAGCAATGAAGCCATCAGGGCCCAGGTTTTTCTTAGTTGATAAGTTTTTTATTACGTTTTCAATGTCATTGGTTGATATTGGGTTGTTCAGAATTTTTAGGTCTTCTTCGTTCAACTTTGGTAATTCATATGCATCTAGGTATCTGTCCATTTTTTCTCTGTTGTCCATCTTATTGGCGTATAGGTTGTGGAAATAGGTATTGATGATCCTCTGGATTTCTGCTGGGTCTGTTGTAATTTCACCCCTTTCATTACTAATTGCATGGATTTGGGCCTTTTCTTTCCTTTTTCTGATAAAGTTGTCTAAGGGTTTGTCAATTTTGTTGATTCTTTCAAAGAACCAACTCTTGGCTTCATTGATTTTTCGTATCATTCTCTTACTCTCCATTGCATTGATTTCTCCTCTGATCTTTATAATTTCCTCCCTTGTATGAGCTTTGGGTTTATCCTGCTCTTCTTTTTTTAGAAGCTTGAGGTTCAGCATCAGGTTGTTTAATTGGGCTCATTCTGTTTTCCTAATATGCGTATTCACTGCTATGAATTTCCCTTGTAAGACTGCTTTCATTGTGTCCCATAGATTCTGATATGTTGTATTGTCATTTTCATTTAATTGCAGGAACCGTCTCATTTCTTCTTTATCTTCCTCTGTGACCCATTGGTTATTCAGAAGTGTGTTGTTCAATTTCCATTTGTTTGTGAAATTTTTTGAGTTTCTTTCGCTATGGATCTCCAATTTCATTGCACTATGGTCTGATAATATACAGAGGATAACTTCAATTCCTTTGCACTTACTTAAATATGTTCTATGAGTGAGCATGTGGTCTATTTTTGAGAATGGCCCATGTGCAGCTGAGAAGAATGTGTATTCTGATTTTTTGTGGTGGAACACTCTATAAACATCTGTTAAGTTCATTTGTTCAAGAGTTTGATTGAGTTCTAGTATTTCATTACTTATTTTTTGTCTAGTTGATCTATCTGTGACAGTGGGGTGTTGAGGTCCCCCACTACAATTGTATTAGTGCATATATGACTTTTCATGTCCGTTACTATTTGTTTTATATAGTTGGGTGCACTAGTGTTTGGTGCATAGATATTTGTGATTGTCATCTCTTCCTCTTGGATTGTTCCCTTTACAAGGATGTAGTGTTCTTCATCTCTCTTAATCAGTGTTGGTTTGAAATCTACTTGATCTGCAAAGAGGCTAGTTACTCCTGCTTTTTTCTGGGTTCCTGTCAAATGGAGTATTGTTTTCCACCCTTTAACTTTCAGTCTATGAGTTTCCTTTTGAATTAAGTGTCGCCATTACTCTTTAAACTCATCAAGGAAATTGAAAGGATATCAAGGCTTCTAAATTCATTCCTGGAAGAAAGTGTTACTTTGATTCCAAAACCAGGGAAAGAACCAATCCAAATTGAGAACTACAGGCCAATCTCCCTAATGAGCACGGATGCAAAAAATTCTCAACAAGATAATGGCAAACAGAATACAAAGGGTCATCAAGACGATCATACACCCTGACCAAGTGAGATTTATTCTAGGGATGGAAGGATGGTTCAACATTCATAAATCAATAAATGTAATACACTAAATTAACAGAACCAATGACATAAACCACATGATCATTTCAATAGTTGCAGAAAAAGCATTCGACAAAATCCAACACCAATTCATGATAAAAACTCTACAGGAAATTGGAATAGAAAGTCTTTATCTCAACCTGATTAAGGCTATCTATGAAAAACCAACAGCCAACATCATACTAATTGGTCAAAACCTGAAAATTTTCACGCTAAAATCAGGAACAAGATAAGGATGTCCACTATCACCATTCCTATTCAATATATTTCTGGAAACATTACCACAGCAATTAGAAAAGAGAAAGAAATAAAAGGAATAAAGGTAGGAAAGGAAGAAGTGAAACTGTCATTATTTGCTGATGATATGATACTCTACATAGAAGACCCAAAAACCTCTGCCAAAAGACTTCTAGACTTAATTGACAGATTCAGTAGAATAGCTGGATACAGGGTCAACACTCAAAAAACAATAGCCTTCTTATACACAAATAACAGACTCACTGAGAGAGAAATTAGGGAAACAATTCCATTCACAATAGCATCCCAAAAAGTGAAATATCTAGGACTCAATCTAACAAAGGTAACAGAAGACCTCTACACTCAAAACTACAGCACTCTGAAAAAAGAGATCAAAGAGGAAATAAGAAAATGGAATGACATCCCTTGCACCTGGGTAGGAAGAACCAATATAGTGAAAATGGACACACTTCCAAAACTACTATATAGATTTGATGCAAGGCTGATTGAAATTCCAACAATATACTTCACACAACTAGAGAAAACAATACAAAAATTCATTTGGAACCAGAAGAGACCTAGAACAGCAAAAGCAATTCTAAGCAACAGAGACATAGCAGGAGGTATCACAATCCCCAATTTGAAACTATACTACAAAACTACTGTTAAAAACAGCATGGTAGTGGCAAAGAAACAGACCTTAGGATCAGTGGAATAGGTTAGAAGATGCAGAAACAACTCCAGACATACTCAGCCACCTCATCTTTGACATGGGAGGAAAGACAGCCTATTTAATAAATGGTGTTAGAAAAAAACTGGATTTCAACCTGCCAAAGATTAAAACTAGACCCATACCTATCACCATCCACTAAACTAAGATCAAAGTGGATTAAAGATCTCAGTATTAAGACAGAAACACTAAACTTTCTGGAAGATAAGTTAGGTAGAACTCTTGACGACATTGGCATAAGAAATGATTTTATGACCAAAACCTCAGTGGCACAGGAACTAGCACAAAGAATCAACAACTAGGATCGCATCTTATTAAAAAGTTTCTGCACAGCAAGAGAAACTACCAACAGAGCTAAGAGACAACCTACAATGTGGGACAAAATTTTAGGAGCTGTACCTCAGACAAAGGACTACTATCTAGAATATATAAAGAATTGAAAAAAATCAGACCTCCCAAATTCAAAGGCTCAATTCAAAAATGGGCATTTGAAATGAACAGACATTTCTCAGACAAAGAAGTAAAAGCAGCAAATAAACATATGAAAAAATGTTCAACTTCACTGGTCATTTGGGAGATGCAGATGAAAACAACACTGAGATTCCACCTCACTCCAGAAAGAATGGCTGCTATCATGAAATCAACCAATGACAAATGCTGGCGGGGCTGTGGGGAAAGAGAAACCATGCTCCAGTGCTGGTGGGAGTATAGCCTGGTGCAACCACTGTGGAAATCAGCAGCAGATACCTCAAAGAACTAGGACTAGAGGTCCCATTTAACCCAGCTATTCCCCTACTGGGTATCTTCCCCAAAGAATTAAAAGAATCTTACCACAGTGATATATGTGCACCCTTGTTCATACCAACAGAATTTATGATAGCTAAATTTATGGAAGCAAACCAATTTCCCTTCAACCAGAGACTGGATAGAGAAAATGTTTCTTTTTATATAAAATGGAGTATTTCTGAGCCATAAAGAATGAGAAACTAGAGACATTTATAGCTAAATGGATGCACATTGAGGCCATGCTCTTACATGAAATAAATAGGACACATATGTTTAAATAACAAATAGTTTCTCTAGTGTGAGAAATTGAAAGTGTAAATAAGGACTGAAATTTATAGTGGAAAATGTGAAATGGGAAGAAAAGGGGCAAAGAGGAAGTGCAAGTGGGAGGGGTAGGGAAAAGAAGGAAATGGAATTAATATGAGAAAAGGAAAAAATGGAAACAAAGTCTTTGTAGATAGGGAGAGGTGGTGGGGTTGAAGGGAGGGCAGGGGAATGGGGAAATAGTAAGAACCAAGATATATCATAGAAAGGTACAAATTTTCAATGATGAATGTCATTACCTTGCATACCTCAAATGTACCAATAAAATTAATTTAAAAATTCTATTGAATGTGTGAGCAACAGAAATTACCAGTCTGAGAACAGAATGTAAGAACTAGAAGACAAGATTGAGGCAGGTGATCAGCTACTCAGGGGCACCTTAGAAACAACAAGAGAACATAAAAAATGGATCCAACCAATGTGAGATCATACAAAGAAGACTAATCTAAGATGAATTAGAATTAGTGAAAAATCAGAAGAGATCACAAATGACATAAAATTCCTGCTTTTTGTTGTTTTTTTTTTGACACACACATAATTGTTTATTATGGGATGGGTTAGAGCAAGCATCTGAGCCTAAAGCCTGCTGCGTTGTTGCCGTGTCCAGAGGTCTCAGGTGCAAGTGAAGTGCAAGTGAACGTGGAGCCCGACACTGGCTGCAGAGTCAGGCCCGGGTGACTTCGGAGGGCCAGGTCCTGCCAGTGGCACAAGGGTCAGCATTGTAGAGGAAATGCCACTTCCCAGCCACAGCAGAGGCTCATCAGGCCACTGGGCAAGGACCCCCAGGTCAGGTCCGGGACCCCTGGCCCGGAAGTCCATCAGGGTCCCACGGGCACTGCTTAACCAGGGAGTTGGAAACCCTGTGCCCTCTGTCATGTCACATACACACAATTTGCTCCCCCTCCCTAACATCACCTCAGCTACAGACTGCTGGTCTTCTCTCCCCCTCCTCTGCTCCCAGGCATCCTGTGCCTTCTGTGGTGAGTGCAGCCC
Organism: Heterocephalus glaber; assembly: GCF_053883595.1. Taxonomy (NCBI): domain Eukaryota; kingdom Metazoa; phylum Chordata; class Mammalia; order Rodentia; family Bathyergidae; genus Heterocephalus; species Heterocephalus glaber. The sequence goes on along the minus strand of NW_028258339.1, from coordinate 1,643,107 downwards.
CACCCTGGAGCTCTTCCCAGGCCCCTCCTAGGGCCTCTGTAGTGACTCCAGGCACAGGACATCATCTACCTAAACCACCCTGACCTTGGTCAAGGAGCCTCCACTGCAAACACACTCTTGCCGGCTGCTCCTGGCAGAGGCAGCAAAGCTCCTCAGCTTGCTGGCCTGGCAGATCCTGAGGGCTGGGACAATGCAGGACTCTCAGCACCAGTGAGGTCCCCAAACCAGCTCAGGATGCCAAGGACACCATACTCTCCAGCTCTTCGATGCCTGGAAGACCGGGTGGGTGTGAGCCCTCAGGCTGGGGCTGCAGTTAGTTGAACGTGAGGGTGACTCAGGAATGCTATTTTAAGGGAAAGCTGGTGTGGACAGCTGCTGGGCAGCGCTTGACACAGGCTACCCACTCTGGTGTCCTCTTGCTTCCAACACAGTACCAGTCTCTTCTTGTCTTGGCCCTCCAAGTGTCCACAGGTGGGCCAGACTCATCAAAATTCATCACAGACTCATCAAATTTCAGATCATCATCATCATCATCAAAAAAAAAATTCAGTTCATCAAAATCAGAGTTGGGACCCACCCCTCCATGACTGTGCCTTGGAGGGGGTCCCGTGTACCCACAGGCCACCCAAATGTTGTCACTGTAGGCCACCTCTTCTTCCCACCTCTCCCCAGGAGCGCATCATCCTCCAGAGCTTCAGTGCAAGCTCTTCCCTAACGAAGGCCAGTCTTTACCTGCCCTGTGGTAGCAGGGGAGTTCTTCGTACACAGTCCCTGCCTCTTCCGACACACAAGGTCACCACAGTGGGGAGGCCAAGAGTGCCTAGGGTGCAGACCAGCAGCTGCCCAGGTCTCGGAGGTTGGGGTGGCTGGGACAGTGTGCGCCAAGGACACACAGGCTCTTCCCAGACAGATACCAGCAGAGTGATGCCGCCACCCCCGCTCCTTTCCCTGGGCTAGGCCAGTGCAGCCCAAGGTTCAGCTGTTTTCTCCATGCTTTGTCACAAAGTTCCTGAGGTGAGGCACTGTTCTTCATGCTGCACATCTGGCAGCCGCCTGGACCTCTACTCTTCAGAAGCCAGGAGCACACTCTGGTCCCCAACACTGCAGCGCTGGCCCGGGAGGTGGAATCTCAGCTCCAGGAAGTCTGCTATCCAATCCAGGTACCCGGAGATGGAAAGAGCCCAACCTCTCCACATGAGGCTCTTTGAGGCTTGGGCTGTGGTGTCCTGCGTATGACAGAGCTGCCAGCCCTCCCTGCACAGCTGGACCAGGTCTGGGCTTACATCACCAGGGTCTCCTCTGCACCATTCCAAGTGAGCTAGGCCTGCCACCAGAGCAGTGGCTCACAATCTCACAATGTGAGATTATACTACAAATAACAAATGACACAAGAACTCCTGGAGGTGAAATGAGGTGGAGCTGCATTTTTGGATCCCACCCCAAAGGCCAGTGAGGGCCACTGCGAACCTCCCTGACACCACTAGGAGCTGGTGCCAAGATGCCTAGGTGGAGCTGCCCTGGCAGGAAAAGATGTCTGGAGGTAGCCCCTCTGGTGACCAGGGGCCATTCTGCCATCCTCACCTCGCTTTCTGAGGGTAGGAACAGCCTGGCTGGAAGGTCAGACATGCAGGCCTGAGGCGCACGCACTTTACTTTTTCTTTGTCTACATTCATCTGAACTCAGATATACTGCCTGAATGACCCAGACAAACAAAAATCCCCACTCTTTCCCAGTGGTTTTTAAAATAAAATCTTCACTTATAAAACTGAAACACTAAAGCATTAAAATACAGAGAGCTCATTTAACTCACTTCACAAAAGCATTAACAGATGACGTATCCCTTCCACGACTATTTCAAGACAAACGAGTCAACGTTAACACCAAGTGTAAATAGACAGAGGGATACTGAACGGTGAAGAACTCAAACTCTACCCAGACGAGGCTGTAATGGCAACTAACAAACCACTGAAGACACGGAGTCCCAAACACGGCTAAACAGGGGTCACAGCACGGCCGGGGGCCGCTGCACCTCACAACACAGCAACTTGGACGGGTGGGGTGCCTGGAGGGCCGGCTGGCTGACATGGTAACTGTGATGATGTGTCGAACTGAATCTTCTGGCGGGCGGGCGGAAGTGCAGCAGGAGGCCGCAGCCCACACAGGGCTTTATCTGTACTGGTAGCTCATGCTGTGGTCTGCGTTCCTGCTATATCCACCCTGTGAGGACTGGTAGGAGCCGGGAGGGCCGCTGTAGTTCTGGCCAGAGCCCGGGGAGTTGTAGTTCGACTGTGAAGAGTAGCCTCCTTGTTTGCCTTGGTATGAGGAGCCGCCCCCAGAACCTCCGCCGTAGCCCCCGTGGGACCCTGGGTTGTAGGATGACCCGCCTGAGCCGCAGCTGTTCCCACCGCTTCGGCCTCCACTACCACTGTAGTTGAATTTGCTCTCGAAGTTGTAGTCTGAGCCGCCCCCCTCCTCCCAGCAAGCTGTACGAGTTCGAGTAGGAGTAGTTGCCTTGCCCGTGGTTGTAGCTCTTCTGCTTGCCCTGTGGTGGGCCATAGTTGCCGTACTGGCTCTGGTTGTAGGACTGCTGCTGACCCTGGTGGGACTGGTAGCCTGAGCAGTAAGACGGCTTCTGTTGAGCCCCATGTGGCGGCTTCTTCCCTGTTGTGTTTTGGGGGTACCGGTGAGTTGTAGTTGTCCCCTTGGTAGTAGGAGCCATAGCCGGAAGAGCCACCACCGCCCCCGCCCCCGCCGCCGCCACCACCAGCATTCCCAGAATGCCCTCTGTTGTTGTAGAACTGACTATAGCCTGCTGTCGCAGAGTTGCCGCTGTACCCATAACTTCCGTACCCGGTGGCAGCATTCATGTAGCCTCTGTGGTTGGCGCCCCCAAATCCTCGGCCCCGGCCTCGGAGGTTGGGGGGCGGGGGCACTTCATTGTGCATGGGGCCGCCCATCCCGAAGCCCGGGTTGTGTGGCTTGGCAGCAAATTTTGGTCCGCCTCGGACAGGGACCGGTGCTCTCTTCTTTTTGTTGGCATCGAAGGCAAGGGGGGCATCAGGGAAAAGCTTTTCAAGTGCAGCAAGAGCAGCGTATGCCTTTGCTACTTTCTTGTTTGAGCCAGCACCATGAAACTTCTGTCCAACAACCTCGACCTCCATGACGAAGCGCTTGTCATGGCTGCCTCCGGTCTCAGAGATGAGCTCGTACTTGAGGCCTCGCCTCTTCTCATTCAGTTCCATAACTGGGTTCTTGCCATGCTTAGTCAGGATCGGCCCCTCAGTGGTGGCATCTGAGGGGATAAAATTCCTGTTTACAGAAATAAGAACATAAAACTTTCCAAATATTGAGAAAGAATTTAACTTACAGACCAGTGAGTCATACTGAACCACAAATAGCCACCATAAGAAAAAAATGTCATGACACATCGGTTAAAATCTCAGAAGTCAGCAACTTATAAGTTATTAGAGAAAAGCAACAAATCACTTAGGAAGGTAAAACTTAAGAGACGCAGGGGACTACTCAACACAAACCTTAAAGGCCAGTAGAACTCGAAGTGAAGTGAGTCATGCCCCAAAAGAAAACAACTTGTAATGCAGACTGTTATATCCAGCAAAACTATGTTTTTTTAATACAATATATTATTTTTATTGTTCTCCAAAGTGCTACAGGTGACATTTTCATAGTAATTACCATATCATATGCATTTCCACTTGTCCAGTATTCTATATAAATTTGCTTGCCATTTTCAAGAAATTTTATTTCATTAGTACATTTTTGCAGTTCATGAATTTTACATTCATCTTAGGGCATACATACATATAAATAACACATATTGATTCGTTTTTACTCTCCTCATCCTCACCTACCTCCATCCCTCCATCTCTAGATCCCCTTTCCCTATTTTTATTATTATTGTTAATATTATTTTTAGTTCATATTTATGAATAATGTTTAAATTTACTGTCGGTATTTGGTACATGTACATGACACATCTTAAATCTTTTTATTTTCCCTTCTCCTTGCCCACTCACCCTCAATGTCTTGGATCTCTTCCTGTTTCCAAAAGATCTACCTTCCTGTTTCCTTCTATGAGACCGTTATTTTGCTCTTTATATACACTTTGTCTTGCTTAAATGAGAAATATCATATAATATTTAACCTTGTGTGTCTAATGTCTTTCAGTTAATATTATATTTGCTAGGAGTATCCATTTTCCTCAAAATGTCTCAAATGTATCCTTCTTTATATCTAAGATTTCTCAAAGAACTAAACTGAGAAATTCCAGTTGACCCAGCTATTCCTCTTCTAGGTATCTTCCCCAAAGAGCTAAAGACATCATATTATAGCAATGCATGCATATCAATGTTTATAGCAGCACAATTCATAATAGTCAAATGCTGGAATCAGCCTGTATGTCAGTCAACAGAAAAATGGATAAAGATAGCTATCTTTTAAAATTAATGGAAAAATAGGTGTTTGCATGACAAAGAGAACTTTAAAAAATTCATGACCAGAAAGCTATCATTACAAAAGATTCAAAGGATATCTTAGAAAGAGACAATGATGAAACAATGCCAAAAAGCTTAATATAATGAATACACCAGGCATTGTGAGTGGTTAAGTAGGAGGGAAAAAGAAGAGAATCAGCTACAGGAAAATAATTCAATGACAAGAATTAATCCATCCTTTCAGTAATAACTCTGAATGTGAATGGTCTCAATTCCCCAATCAAAAGACATATCCTAGCATAATGGATCAGAAAACAGAACCCAGGAGAATATGCCACAAAAGAAACATATTTAACCCCAAAAGACATTCATACAAAAATCAAAGGATAGAAAACAATATTCCATGGAACTGCAACCCAAAAATAAGCAGGAATGGCTGTCCTATTTTCAGACAAACTTAACTTCAGGTCAAAACTGATCAGAAGAGGCAAAGAGGGTCACACTATATATTGGTAAAAGAAATAATTCAACAGTAACAAATAATATTTATAAACATATATGTACTGAATGCCAGCACACCCAACTTCATAAAACAAATACTATTGGATATAAAATATCAGATAAATATCAACAATTATACTGGAGGATCTCAATACCAATTGTCACAAATAGATAAACTAGACAAAATAGCAACAAATATCAGAACTGAACCAAAGTTTTGAACAAATGGACTTAACCATTTAACAGTTCACCCTGAATGTTACTCAGGCAGAACGTTTATTTGCATACTGACTATCCTGAGCATCGCTCAGGCAGGTGTCATTTCAACCAGTTGGTTCTTGTATTGAATAAATTTGACAAAATTGTCATTTTTACATTTCATTATATTATCTTATAAAAATTAAAGAAAAATGCAATTTTTGCTCATCCTGTATTTAAATAATTGCCTTCTGCCAGCCCTGCCCTGCTGTGGATTGATTCTCCTCTCTGATGCCCCTCTCCTATGCCACCCTACCTTGGATCCGGCTGACTATGGACTGAAACCTTTACAAATTGTGAGCCAGAATAAAGTTTTCCTCCTTTAACTTTGAGTGTCAAGCATTTTGTCTCAGCAGTAGCTCAGACAGGAGTTAAGTGGCAACACAGCTTTAATGAGCTAAGAATATGATAAGGGATGGTAAAGTTATAATTATAACAATGAATTGTTGACTTTATAACATTAATAGTTGTACTATGATGTGTATAATGATAACACCATAAAAAGAGAGTATTATGGTTTGGATAAAAAATGTTACCTAAAAGGCTCAAATGTTTAGAGGTTGGTCCTTTGGGATGTGATTAGATCATGAAATGCTAACCTCATCAGTTGATTAATCCACTGATGAGTTCATAGCTGAATGTGCTGTTGTGGGGGAGTTCCGCTTGGAGGAGGTGTGTAACTGGGGACTCACCTGGAAGGGAGTATTCCTATCCCCATCCCTTCCTCCCTCTCTATGCTTCTGGACACTGCCATAGGTTGAACAATTTTCCTCTGGCATGTCTTCAGCTGACCATGGACTAAAACCTCTGAAACCATGAGACAAACCCTTTTTCTTTAAACTGCATTTGTCAGGTATTTTTCCCAGTGACAGAAATCTAACCAATTCCAGGAGTTGGAGGATAAAATAAAGCTGTAGAAGAGTAACATTTCTGTATGTTCCTAGAATTCTGCTAGTGTAAATTTAAACCAGATGCCTATAAATTAAGATGTATTTGGGAAATCCAAGAGAAAACACTAAACTGTATTTTTAAAATAGTGAAAAATACTTGAATAAAATTTAAATATTCCACTAGAAAATGTTTACTGAATGCAACAAACAGCAAAAAAGGGGAACAAGGAAGACATGAGGCATAAGAAAAACAAAAATATAGCTGCTGTATATCCAAGTATACCAACAATAATAAAGTGTAAATGTATTGAACAGTCCAATCAAAAGGCAGAGATTGTCAGAGCAGATAAAGAACAGGATATGTTGCCTAGAGAAGACACATTTTGACTCAAAGGCACAAATAGATTGAAAGTAAATAGCAACCACAGAAAAACTGGAGTGGTTATGTTAACATCAGAACAAACAGAATTTAAAACAGTACTTTAAAGCTTTAAAATATTACTAGGGTTAAAAACATACTTTACAATGATCAAGTGCTCAATTAAGCAGATAGATAAAGCAGTTGTAAGCATAAGCAGTCAAATAATAGGACACCAAAATATATGAAGCAAAAACTGACTGTTTCTCCTCTCTGACACCCCTCTGCCATGCCACTCTGCCTTCGAGCCAGCTGACTGTGGACTGAAACCTCTACAAACTGAGCCAAAATAAACTTTTCCTCCTATAACTTTATGTGTAGGCGTTCTTAAGGGAGAAACAGACAATTGCACAATAATAATTTGACACTTCAGTATTTCACTTTGAATAAAAAATAGTACATCTAGATCAACAAGGTAATAGAAGACTTGAACAAAACTATAAACCAACTAGATCTAACTGACAGCTACAGAATACTCCACCAACGGAAAAAACAGTATACATTCTTCTTAAATACTCATGGGATATTCTCTAGGCTAGACCATATTTTAGGTCATAAAGCAAACTTCAAAAAATGTAAAAGGTTAGAAATAATTCAACATCAGTCTTTCGAGCATAATGGAATGAAATTACAAATTAGTAACAGCAAAAATAGGGTAAACTCAAAAATATGTGAAAATTAAACAGCATACTCTTAAATAACCAATGGGTCAATGGAGAAATCAAAGAGATATCAGAAAATATTTTACAATGAGTAAAAACTAAAACAACATACTACAACTTATGAGATGCATATAAGGCGATACTTAGATGGGAATTTTTAAGCTGTAAATACCTATAGTAAGAAAAATGTAAAATCTCAAATTGATAACTTAATCTTCCTCAAGATATCAAAAAAGAACAAAGTAAACCCAAAGCACACAAAAGAAAGGAAAAAATAACTACTAGATGCAACAATAAAAATTAATGCAATACAAAAGAAAAGATCCGTGAAACCAAAAGCTGCTTCTTTGAAAGATCACAAAACTGACAAACTTTTAGTTAAACCAAAGAAGAGAATGAAAACTTATTACTATGGTTGATGTAACAATATTATTATTGAGCATAGAGGAGGCTTCCCAGCCACCATAGCACCACTCCCAGCACAGAGGTGAGCTGCACCAGCGCCAGCATCACACACACACACACACACACACACACACACACACACAGCCCGCAACACACCCTACACACCCCCACCAAGTCGAAATGAGAAGACATTTAAACAAATCTCAAAACCAGACTTCCAGATCACCTACAGCAACCCCAAAGGGAAAGGAGATGCAACACTGATACTCAAACACCTGAACTCCCTGAAATGGCAAAGAAAGAGGATCTGGAAGAAATGAAATCAGAAATAATTCCACAGATAACAGCAGAGATTGTGCTCATAGTGCAAGACATGATTAATATATCCAGAGAGGAGCTGAGGACCATTATGGAATCCCAACATAGGAAACAAATGGAATCCATAAAACAGATGCAAACAGATTACCAGGAGATTAAAACTCCACTGAAAGTCTACACAGCAGAATGAGCCAATGTGAGGACAGAATTTCAGATATAGAAGATAAGATTGCAACTAGTGAATAGGAAAAGGAAAATTGTTTTAAAATTGTAAGGGATGACGAGAAATCAATCCAGCAGCTGATAGATGATGGAAAGAAAAATAACATAAGACTGATCAGAGTCAACGAAGAAAGAGGAGAGAGTTCAGATAGCATAAAAAGACTGTTCACAGAAGTGATGGCAGAAAGCTTCCCAAGCAGGGGAAAACAACTTGACACACAGATAAGTGAGGCATAGAGGACTCCAAATAGCCTTGATAAAAAAAATTCTACACATAGGCATATAATTGTTAAGATTCCAGAAATGCAACAGAAGAACAAAGTTCTATAAGGAGTTAGAGAAAAGAAACAAATCACATACAAAGGAAAGCCCATCAGAATCACAGCACACTTCTCAACACAAACCTTCAAGGCAGGAAGAGCTTGGGTGATGTATTTGAAGCCCTAAAGGAAAACAACCTCCAACCCAGACTGATGTACCCTGCAAAGCTATCTTTCAGAATTGATGGAGAAATAGACACTTTCATGACAAAGAGCACCTAAGGAACTTCATGAATACCAAACCAGAACTGGAAAATTATTAGGCAATAACCTAGGAAAAGACAATGAGGATCACAGCCCCAGGAAACACAGGAGAATGAATCTGTCAGGTGCGACAAGAAATTAAATGCAAAGGGGGAGAATCCAACAAAAATAAAAAGTCATGACAATGATAAGTCAATATGTATCAGTTATAACCATCAATGTTAATGGTCTCAACTCAATAATCAAAAGAAATAGACTGGCAGAATGGGTCAAGGAGCAAGACCCAACAATGTGCTGCATATGAGAAACACACTTAAATCAAAAAGAAACTCATAGAATGAAAGTTAAAGGGTGGAAAACAATACTCCACACGACAGGAAACTGAAAAGAAGCAGGAGTAGCTATCCTCTTTGCAGATCAAGTGGATTTCAAACCAACACTGATTAAGAGAGACAAAGAAGGACACTACATTCTTGTAAAGGGAACTATCCAAGAGGAAGAGATGACAATCACATATATCTATGCACCAAAGACTAGTGTGCCCAACTATATGAAAGAAACACTAATAGACATGAAAAGTCATATATGCCCTAATACAATAATAGTGGGGGACCTCAATACCCCATTGTCACAAATAGATAGATCAACTAGACAAAAAATAAGCAATGAAATACTAGAACTCAATCAAACTCTTGAACAAATGAACTGAACAGGTGTTTACAGAGTGTTCCAAACCACAAAATCAGAATACACATTCTTTTCAGCTGCACACAGGTCATTCCCCAAAATAGACCACAAACTCACTCATAGAACGTGTTTATGTAACTGCAAAGGAACTGAAGTTATCCCCTGTATATTACCAGATCATAGTGCGATGAAATTGGAGATCAATAGCAAAAGAAACAGGAAAAATTTCATAAACACTCGGAAATTGAACAACACATTTCTGAATAAGCAATGGGTCACAGACGAAATTAAAGAAGAAATCAGACAGTTCCTTCAATTCAATGACAATGACAATACAACATATCAGAATCTATGGGACACAATGAAAGCAGTCTTATGAGGGAAATTCATAGCAGTGAATATGCATATTAGGAAAACAGAGCAAGCCCAATTAAACAACCTGATGCTGAACCTCAAGCTTCTAGAAAAAGAAGAGCAGGACAACCCCAAAGCTCATACAAGGGAGGAAATTATAAAGATCAGAGGAGAAATCAATGCAATGGAGACTAAGAGAACATTGCAAAAAATCAATGAAGCCAAGAGTTGGTTCTTTGAAAGAATCAACAAAATTGACAAACCCTTAGCCAATCTTATCAGAAAAAGGAAAGAAAAGGCCCAAATCCATGCAATTAGGAATGAAAAGGGTGAAATGACAACAGACCCAGCAGAAATCCAGAGGATCGTCAATACCTACTTGGAGAACCTGTACTTTCATAAAATGGAAAACACAGAAGAAATGGACAGATGCCTAGATAAATGCAAATGTTCAAAGTTAAATGAAGACAATATAGATATTCTAAACACTCCAATTCCAATCAATGAAATTGAAAATGTAATAAAATGCTGACAGGGGTGTGAGGAAAAAGGAACCCTTCTCCATTGTTGGTGGGAGTACAGCCTGGTGCAACCACTGTGGAAATCAATATGGAGATACCTCAAAGAACTAGGACTTGAAGTCTTGAGTTTGATTCCCAGTACAAAAAAAAATTAAAAGAAAAGATTAAGAATGAGACAAGAATATTTGCTCTTGACATGTCTATTCTACAATGCATTGGAGTTTTTATTCAACACAACTGGGCAAAAATGAAAAAAAGCAATCCATGATGCAAATGAAGCAGCAAAACTGCCTCTGTTCATTGATGATATTTGAAAATCCCAAGTAGTCCACAATCTACTAAAACTTAATAAAAGTGATAAGCAAAGTTGAAACATTCAAACTCAAGGTAGAAAATCAATTGTGCATCAATAAAATAGTAATGAGTAGGCCAAAAGTAAAATTAAGGGAAAAATGTATTTAGAATAGCATCAAAAAGAATAGAATCTTTAGAAATACATTTAACAAAAGAAGTACAAGATTTGCACAGAAAGTTACAACAAGATATTGAAAGAAATTGTAAATGGGAAGACATCTTATATTCATGGTCTGGAGGACATTATTATTATTCAAAGGTCAATACTTTCCAAATAGATTAACACATTCATGAAATTCTGATCAAAATTTCAATTGATTTTTATACAGAAATTGACAAGCTTTCCCCAAAATTGACAAAGTAATGGTAGGGATATAAAATAGTCAAAATAATCTTGGAAAAAAAGGAAATTTGTACACAAAGACTTTGCAATTTAAAAACTTGCTCTATGGGCCTCTGAAGTCATTGACAAAACATTCTGGCCTGCCGCTCCTGGCCCAGAGGAAAGGGATTCCAGGCCACCATCCCTCCTGCCGCTCCCGTCTCAGAGGTAGGGGCTTCTGAGCCGAAGTCCCACTGCTCCTGGTCCAGAGGAAGGGGCTTCCCAGGCACCATCCCTACTGCCACCACCAGCCCCTGTCCCAACCTCTCCCAGCTCAGAGGAGGTGAGCCGCGGGGGCACCAACAGCACCCTCCCCCGCAAACCCAGTCAAAATGAGAAGACACATAAACAAGTCTCAAAACCAGACTTCCAAATCACCTACAGCAACCCCAAAGAGAAATGAGATGGAACACTCTGATACTCAACCACCTGGACCCACTGAACTGGCAACAAAAGGGGATCTGGAAAAAATGAAATCAGAAATAATTTCTCAGATAACAGGAGAAATTGTGCTCCTAGTGCAAGATATGATTAATAAATCTAGAGAGGAGCTGAGGAACATGATGGAATCCCAACACAGGAAACAAATGGAATCCATAAAACAGATGCAAATAGATTTCCAGGACATGAAAAACTCCACTGAAAGTCTACACAGTAGAATGAGCTAATGTGAGGACAGAATTTCAGATATAGAAGATAAGATTGCAATTAATGACCAGGAAAAGAAAAATTGCTTCAAAATTATAAGGGAACACAAGAAATCAATCCAGTAGCTGCTAGACGATGCAAAGAAGAATAACATAAAACTGATTGGTGTCAATGAAGAAACAGGAGAGAGTACAGAATGACAAAAAAAAAAACTCTTCCCAGAAGTAATGGCAGAAAACTTCCCAAGCAGGGGAAAAGAACTTGACATACAGAAAAGTGAGGCATATAGGACTCCAAATAGCCTTGATCCAAAAAAATCTACACATAGGCATATAATTGTTAAGATTCCAGAAACTAAACAGAAGAACAAAGTTCCACAAGCAGTGAGAGAAAAGAAACAAATCACATACAAAGGAAAGCCCATCAGAATCACAGCAGACTTCTCAACACAAACCATCAAGGCAAGAAGAGCTTGGAGTGACATATTCCAAGCCCTAAAAGAAAACAGCCTCCAACCCAGACTGATGTACCCTGCAAAACTATCTTTCAAAATGGATGGAGAAATAAGACAGTTTCATGACAAAGAGCACCTTAGGAACTTCGTGAATACCAAACCAGCACTCCAAAGAATTTTACACAATATTCTAGGAAGAGACATTGAGGATCACAACCCCAGGAAGCAAAGCAGAATGAATCCATCTGGCATGACAAGAAATTCAATGTAAAGGGAGAGAACCCAACAAAAAGAAAAAGTCATGGCAATGACAAGTCAATACATTTCAGTTATAACCATCAACATTACTGGTCTCAATTCACCGATCAAAAGAAACAGACTGGCAGAATGGGTCAAGAAGCAAAATCCAACAATATGCTGCATACAAGAAACACACTTCATTCAAAAGGAAACTCATAGACTGAAAGTTAAAGGGTGGAAAACAATACTCCATTTGATGGGAACCCAGAAAAAAGCAGGAGTAACTAGCCTCTTTGCAGATCAAGTAGATTTCAAACCAACACTGATGAAGAGAGATGAAGAAGGACACTACATCCTTGTAAAGGGAACAATCCAAGAGGAAGAGATGACAATCACAAATATCTATGCACCAAACACTAGTGCACCCAACTATATAAAACAAATACTAACGGACATGAAAAGTCATATATGAACTAATACAATTGTAGTGGGGGACCTCAACACCCCACTGTCACAAATAGATAGATCAACTAGACAAAATGTAAGTAATGAAATACCAGAACTCTTTGGTATTTATACGTGTGTCCTATTTATTTCACTTAAGAGTATTGCCTCAATGTGCATCGACTTAGCTATAAATGTCTCTAATTTCTCATTTTTTATGGCTGAGTAGTACTCCATTTTATAAAAAAACCCACATTCTCATGATCCAGTCTCCAGTTGATGGGCATTTGGGCTGTTTCCAAGTTTTAACTATCACAAACTGTGCTGCTATGAACATGGGCACACATATATCACTGTGGTATGATTCTTTTAATTCTTTGGGGAAGATCCCCAGCAGTGGAATAGCAGGGTCAAATGGGACTTCCAGTCCTAGTTCTTTGAGGTATCTCCATACTGATTTCCACAGTGCTTGCACCAGTCGACACTCCCACCAGCAGTGGAGCAGGGTTCCTCTTTCCCCACAGCCCCGCCAGCATTTGTTATTGGTTGATTTCATGATAGCAGCCGTTCTTTCTGGAGTGAGGTGGAATCTCAGCATTGTTTTCATTTGCATCTCTTGAATGACCAGTGATGTTGAACATTTTTTCATGTATTTATTTGCTATTTCTACTTCTCTGTGTAAGAAATGTCTGTTCATTTCAGATGCCCATTTTCGGATTGGGTCTTTAAATTTGGGAGGTCTGATCTTTTTAAGTTCTTTATAGATTCAAGATAGTAGACCTTTGTCTGAGGAAAAGCAGGTGATGATATTTTCCCACATTGTGGGTTGTCTCTTCACACTGCTGGTGGTTTCTCTGGTGTGAGAAACTGAAAGTTTAAATAAGGGCTAAAATGTATAATAGGTAATGTGAAATAGGAAGAAAAGGGGCAAAAGGGAAGGAAGTGGGAGGGCTAGGGGAAAGGATAGAAGGGAATGGGATTAATATGAGAAAATGGAAAAATAGGAACAAAATCTTTGTAAATAGGGAGGAATGGAGGGGTTGAAGGGAGGGCTGGGCAAGGGTGAAAAATAAGAACCAAGAGAGATTATGTAAAGGTGCAAATTTCCAATGATGAATGTCATTATATTGTATACCTAAAATGTACCAATTATTAGAATGAATAATTGATAATGCAAAATAGGAAGAAAAGGTCCAAAGGGGTAAGAGTAGTGGGAGGGGCAGGGGAAAGGAAAGAAGGGAAAGGAAAAATGCTGAGAAATGGAAAAAATGGAAATAAAGTCTTTGTAAATAGGGAAGGGTAGAGGGGGTGAAGGGAGGGCTAGGAATGGGATAACATAAGAACCAAGATGCATTATGTAAAGGTACAATTCCCAATGAGAAATGTAATCGTGTTGTATACCTAAAATGTACCTATAAAATAATTTAACAACAACAACAAAAAAATACATTCTGGCCTCTGGACCTGAAAAAGTGGAAATAAGAACCCCTAATCTTCCCCACTACCACTCACAGTTGGGTGCATGTGTTCAGGGTGCAGTCTCCATATTAGGAGTGGGAGCTGGAAAGGCAATGAGAGCGCCCACTCTTTTTGGCCACATCCCCCAGAAAAACCCTACAACACAGAACTAGAAGGGGTAGAATAAAAGTCATTAGCAACTTGTTCATCTTGAAATGAAAGTAGAGCTCTACAACCAGTCGCTGGTAAGAAAGAGAGCCTCTTTCTTCTTGGCTTCTAAATATTTTGCAAAGAAAGCTGAGGGACAGGGCATGAATGGGAGTAGGTCTTGGCTCAAATGCGACAGTGCCAATTGTTTTTACCTATGTTCCATAGATTTTCTTAAACAAATGATTCTCAGTTTGTTGCATGAACTGAAACAAATCCAGAAATGTTAAATGGTTGTTTTTTATTATTTTCAGTGTTATGAGTTTAATGGTTGTTTCACTGATGAGGTCTCCTAAATTTCCTATGCCATAAGTTAGTCTGTTACAATTACTTATGTTAATTCAATAAATATTTAGCACACACCTACTATGCACCAAATGTTACATGTATTATGTATATTTTACAAATTGTTTTAAGTAACAAACTTATTAAGGTATGATTGATATACATATATATATATGTTTAAAGTATATAATTTTGTGACCTTGAATATATGTATGTTCCATCACCATAACCAAGATGGTGAACATACCTATTAGTCCCCCCCAAATTTCTATGTGACCTTTGAACTGCCTACCCACATCTTCCTGGCCCTTTCCAATAGGCAAACATGGGTAAGCTCTCTGTTACTATAGATTAGTTTCTGTAACTGTTTTTAATTTGCAAACCTACTTTGTAGTGAGATATATCTTTTATCAAGGATCATATCGCAATCAGATTTCTCTTTTGTGACCAGAATATTTTAGAGGTTTCCTTTTTGCCATTAATTCAAGATTCCTCAACAGAAAAAAAATTCCATTCATCACCTTCCCACAGTGGAAGCCAGCTCAGATTGCTGAATAGATAATTCTGGACATCTAAAACATTAACAACATTTCACTCTTATTTGGGTTGGCAAATCTGAGTCCTTGGATTTGAAGAGTTACAGGCCAAAGCATAAGAGGGACCAGTAGGGTTCTTTCCTCATAGTTGAGAAGGATTGAGAAATCCCCAGGAATCCTCTCACTATCTTTGCCTACATGCCACCAAGGGATTTAAGCAACCCAGTATTTTCCCATTGGCCTTTACGTGAATAATCATCAGAGTCTAAGGCGCTCTGCTGCCTAGTTTTACACAGACCAATTCCCAAACCATGCACATGCTATTTTCCTCTCACTCTTTAATGAGGAAATGACCTCTGCAGCTCCAAAGGGCTTAGCTGCTATCAAGTGGAACTGATCCTAACAGTAGTGATATATTGATTGCCTGCCATGTATCAAGCACTGGCCTAAGTGGTACAGAAGTGTTCATCTTGTTTTTAATACAAGTCTGTAAAGTTTGTATAATTTTCCCATTTGACATAAAAGAAAGCTGAGGTAAGGGAGGTCAAAGGACTTATTCCAGATCACACAGCTAGTGAACGGGAGAGGAAGAACTGAAACTCAGAAATGGATCTGAAACTACCCTCTCCCCACTCTACTATAATATCTGATTGCCAAGCTTAAACATTTCCTTCCACATCCCGAAATCCTCTATAAAAGAGAATTCTAGGTAGGCATGATGATGCACACCTGTAATCCTAGTACTAGGGAGGCTGAGGCAGGAGGATAACTGGGAGTTTGAGAGCTCCAGACCAGTTCTATGTAGTTGGACTATATAGTGAGTTCAAGGCTAGCCTGGACTACATAGCAAGACCCAGCTTCAAAAATCAAAAAGAGTAAAACAATAAAAATATTTAAAAAAGACAGAGAAGGAGGGAGAATTCCAACAGTATGGGCTTTCTGCAGTTTGTCACTAATGCTAAGTGGGTCCTTGTATTTTTATTGTTTTTTTGAAAATCTGTATCATCCTGTCAGATGAATTAAAGGCACCAGTTCACATAAATATCCTTCCTCATAAAGAATAAAAGAAATTATTATCCTAAAAATCTGCAAATGAATTCAGATTCGGGCTGTGATTTTGATTGTTTACATAACAATAAACCTCAAAAAAGTGATTATATCCCTGATATCTATGATTAGCACCTTGGGGTCTCATAATAGTTCAAAAACAATAGGTCTCCGAAATAGCTTCCATGTAATATAGAACTCTTAATTCAGTTATGTTATGTCAGAAACTGACAAAGATGCCCACTGAAACATTTTTACAAGGGCTACTTTACAAATTTGAGTCCAGTTTGCTATCCTCCACTTTGTGCTATATCTCATACAGGACTGACACTCTCTAAAGGGCTAAAAAGGTGTTAAATGCAATAGGGCTACAGTAATTGATTCCAGGCAGAATTGAAGTGCAAAGCAGTTACTGACTCTACTCAGTAGAGGGCAGTAGTGGGCAGGACAAGGCAGGCAAGAAGAGAAGAGCTGAGCATTACCTTCTATGGTACACCCTCTAAGCTCTCAGATACATTGCCTAATGCTTTATATTCTTTCATGAATACTGATGGTGACCTTTGAAGGAAGTATCTTTGGCAACATTTTAGCCTCAACAAGATTAAAGCTAATGCACACCTACTCATACACTCTCACAATTATGGTTACAAATCCCAGACTATACAGGAGAGCTAGGGAACCCTGGAGAGATGGAAAGTTCCAGAAGAAGAAACTGCTCAATGTACAAAAAAGAAAATAGGAAAAAAAGAAATAATTTTCAGGCCACTAGTTCTCTGTTGGTCTTTCCTCTGGATGAAAGGATTTGAGCCTCTTCATTGACGACCTGTCAGTCTCTACCTTAGATTACTTCCTATCTCAGTTCACAGCCTCTCTGCAAAGGTCTGTAACCTCTGTTCCTAAGAGAATGCTTGCAGAATCAAAATGATGTCCTGCCTTACAATAGTTACTCTCCTAAAAACAGCGCAGGAGACTTCCAAGGAGTGTGAAAGACTATTAATGTTACATTGCAGCTTGTGGTTTGCAGTCTATAGAAATATTCATTGACAGAACAAATGATTATTAGGCTCATTCCAGTTTTGTTTTTTTTTTTGGGGGGGGGGTGGTACCGGGGATCAAACTCAGGACCTCATGCTTGCAGGCAGGTGCAGTGCCACTAAGCTACATTCCTGGTCTCATTCCAATTGAAGTACCTTTCCTCATCACTTTACAGAGAAGTATGTAAAGCAATTCAGTATCCTCAGGAGCAAGGCCTAGCACTGAGCTGTCCATTACAACAGCCATCCACTATTTACATGTGAACACTGAACACTTAAATGTGACTAGTCCAAATTGAGATGTGGTTGTAAGTCTAATATACACACCAGATTTCAGATTTATATGAATTAAGAATGTAAACTATCTAATAACTTTTATATTGACAATGTGTTGAAATGTTATTTTTGATATATTAAATTAAATTAAATATTATAACAATATTTACCTCCCTGATTTTTCTTATTATTTTACATGACTATTTGAAAACTTAAAATAGTATGTATTTACCATTCATCATATTCCTTTTAGCCATTGTTGGCCTAGCACCTTACCTGGCCCACAGCTGACAATCTATACATGTTTATTGAATGAACAAAAGAATGACAAAGAGGCAAGACCCTTACCAGAGGTACCAAGGGATAGTTAGTTTAACCCTGTATTTAACCCAACCTCTTCCCATCTCCTGAGTTCCCAAGTCCAAAACTGAACTTGTATTGCTGAGACTCCTGACCTAAATCATTAAATCCCTCATACTAATAACAAGTGATTTTTTGTTTTTGTTTTTGCTTTGCTTTTTTTCAGTGCTGGGGACTGAGCACAGGACCTCATACATGCTAGGCAAATACTCCACCTCTGAACTCTAATCTTGGATTTTTGCTTTCTATTTTACTTTTTCTTTGAGATGCAGTCTCACTCTTTTGCCTAGGCTAGGATCAAACTCTGGCTCGAGTGATCCTCCTGTCTCAGCCTCAAGAGTAGCTGGGATTGCAGGTGTGTGCCACAGTGCCTAGAAGATTTGGCATTTTTGAAAGAGTAGTTTTGAAAGGAAAGGCTTGTCTTAGTTACTTTTCTTGTTGCTGAGACAAAATACCCAACACTCAAAGTTAAAGAGGAAAGGGTTTACTTAGCTCACAGTTTGTAGAAGTTTCAGTCCATAATAGGCTGGCTTCAAGGCAGGCTAGCACATGGCAGAGGGGTAACAGTTCATGGTGGCAGAAGACGCAAAAGCAACATGAAAGGGGGAGGGGCCCTCAGAAGCATCTTCCTGCCCCTTTTATCTTATGCAGATTGCTTAGGGCAGGTAACATTCACACCCTCAATCCTAATGCCCTTG
This sequence comes from Heterocephalus glaber, assembly GCF_053883595.1. NCBI lineage: Eukaryota > Metazoa > Chordata > Mammalia > Rodentia > Bathyergidae > Heterocephalus > Heterocephalus glaber. The sequence continues at coordinate 1,624,473 of NW_028258339.1, read as the reverse complement.
AGCCTAGCATTGCACCATGAATCAGTTCCAGAAAAAGCCCCACCTATGACTGCATGAGGCTTTTGGGGGACATCAAGACACAAGTCATAACAGGCTGTATCCATATGACCCTATCTCAGATGATATAAAGGAAGAATTTTCTGGAGAGCATCTCAAGTACTAAAAGTGAAAAACTTTGAAATTTGGTGAAGAGAGATAAGACCGCTGCTTAGGATATGGCTCATCTTCTGAGACTAAATAAAATACTCCCAGTGCAGGAAACTTGCTGAAACAACTGAGAGTGAGCAAAGGTGAAATTACTTAACATCCCCTGGTAACTTCAAATTGTCAGGCATCATGATTATGGTGAACGGGGAAAATGGTATATTAAAATGTTTTTCATTTGATATTTCTGCAGAATAAGATTTCCCACACTCTTCAGAAAGTATAAAATGTCTGACATGTCATAAAGCTTGGCATTTAATATTCTCTGTATCAATGAACTGATAGTAACACAGAAAAGGAAGTAGTGTACTATAGGGGAATGACTATAGGATTTATATAGTTGAGGAAATCTGAGTTCAATTACTGATTTTTTTCTTCATGCTATTTAAGCTTTCTAGACAAATGAAGCTAATTAAGGACCTATTTTATAAAGTTATGAGGGTTTAATGGGTTAACACATATAAAACACTTATCTCTATACCTGGTACATAGTAAAAACTTAATAATTGGTGGCTATTCTACCCCAAAAGAGTGAAGGGTGCTTTCCAAAGCAGCATTACACATCTCATCACCCAAGTGACATCATTTGTCTTTACATAATTACTAAGGAGATAGTTAGTTGGGAAAAAGTGTGAGTAGCTGCCGTGTTACTCCCTCATGGATCTCTGAAAAACGGGGAGGAGGCTTAGTTTTAAGCAGTAGCCAGGCGTGGAAAAGAACCACAGGCCCAGAGGCAAAGAATCCTTCCATCCATCCATTCATCCATTCACTAGTTACTTATTGAGTATTGAAGACTGTTCTAGACAATAAGGATTTGACAATAAGCAAAATAGGAGTTTTATAGAATTTTATTTCTTTTTGTTTTTATAGAGTTTTATTTCCAGTTAAAATAAGTTATAAATATGTTTTCAAATGCTTGCTCCCATCATTTATATTCCCTGACCTGATTTGAAAACCATTATACTAGGACCAGAGACAACACTGACTCTTCAAGGAGACAATTCTAGGCCTCACCTGTAGCCTGTGAAGAATGCACTTTTCCATCAATCTCTGATATCCCACCTCCCAGAGTCAAGAACTTCTAGTCAATCTATGCAGTCCCTCCTTGGTCAAATCTATGAAAGTGCTTGAGGTTCTCTCCTCACACCATGCATTTGTCTACAATGTCTTCCTGCCTGGTGCTTACAGAGATTGCTGCAGTGTCTTCTACCATGTCAAATGTGCTATAAGTGATGTACTTATTCCAAACCCTCAGCAGGTGAAAAATACCAAGCACACTACTACTGGCAAAGTACATTCTCTGTCTCCACTGCTAGCTTTGCCCCAGGAGGTGCTATTGTGCAATGAAAGTTGCATAGGCTTTGTCAACAACATGATCAGAATTCAAATTCTATCAGTGCAGTACTGTAGCTTCAGACAGACCATTTAAACTCAGCCTTCATCTCCTCACCCGAGAAACAGGTGTCTCCCTCATAGGGTTATGGAAGGGCTACCTAGAGAACACAATGCCTTGCCCTACTAACTAGAGTTAGTATCCCAGTAGCATTATTTCTCTTCTTCCCAAATTCTTTCCAACCAAGTCTGCATAATATTTCAGAGACAGTGTGAAAGCCATTCTTGTTGGGATTGTGACTGAGAATTGTCTCAGAGTAGAGAGTTCACACTGGCTAGCTTACCAACTCTGTACTCAGTAGTATTGTGCTAATAATTCAAAACGAGTGGGGCACACCTGCAATCCCAGCACTTGGGAGGCTGAGGCAGAAGGAGTGCCATGAGTTCAAGGCCAGCCTGGGCTACATAGTGAGTTCAAGGCCAGCCTGGACTACATAGTATGACTCTGTATCAAAAAACAAACAAACAAACAAACAAACACTTACCATGGAAGTCTATCCACTATAGAAACCAGAAATAATACAAATTAGGCTTCAGTTATTGATTTCCTGGAGAGCTGATTTACCAGCCCAACACTGCCTTAAATCCGAAGACACATGGACAACTCAGAAACAAAGAGAAGGCAATTACATACTTGTCATTTTGAAATAAAGACCTATGAGCTAAGCAAAAACCACTATGAAATATAGCTATTCAATACTTTTTCACAGTTTTTTGTGGCATATTAAAATTTCTTGTTGCTCCCCAAATATGAATATCAATAGCATAAGCTACCACAAGTCTTATCACAGGGCCAAGTGCCCAGTGAGTGCTCAGGAAGCATCTGTTAAATACATAAATGAGCATAGTAGAAAGTATTGGCCACTTTTCGTCAAAAAAGCAGAAGTTTGAGAAAAATACTCAAGATTTGGAGGCGAAATGAACTTCAGGAGAAAAGAGCTTTCAGAGAGAGAGGAGGGAGCATAAGCCAGAATCCTGGGGGAGAAAGAAGCTCTAGAAAGATCAACAGCCACAAGTCACGAGAAAGGCAGAACACAGAGTCTAAATGAAGAGGTCCAGGGCAGGGAATAGGAGGGGCACATATAAGAAATTAACAAGTAGAGCAAGGTCCTTAAAAGGCAACAGAAATAGGAATTTTGAGAGATATAGTTTAACTGGGAAAGAACTTCATAATTTAATTTGTTTTGGTGTTACTACTTTTGAAATCATCAAAATTATTATTTTCTTAAACCACTGAATGCTAATAGCTTTATTTATATATAATTTACATATGACAAAATTCATTTATTTAAAGTATACAACATAATAAATTTTAGTATATTTCCAGAGTTGTACCATCATTACCACAATCTAATTTCAAAATCTGTAACTCATCCTAAAAAGAAATCTTGAGCCATTTAGAGTCAGTCCCCTTTCCCAATACCCAGTCCTAGGTAACTACTAATCACTTGCAGCCTCGCTAGATTTTTTTTTAACGTTTCATATAAGTGGAATCATATTGCACGTGGCCTTATGTATCTGGCTTCTTTTGCTAAGCATAATTTTTTTGAGCTTCATTCACACAGTAGCATATAACAGTGCTTCATTTCTTTTCGTTTTCAGCAACATTCTATTATATGGATATACAATATTTTATTTCCCCTTTCATCATCAGTTGACTGTTGAAGGATATTTGGGGTGTGACAGGTGTGACTCATGATGTTATGAACATTAATGTACATGTTTTTGTGTGGACACATACTTTTATTTCTCTTGGTTATATACGCAGGCCTGGAATTGCTCAGTCACATGGTAAGTCTAAGTTTATCATTTTGAGGAATTGCCAATATTTTCCAAAGAACTGCATCACTCAACAATGCATGAGAGAATTCTAATATTCCACATCCTCAAAAAAATTGCTATTTTGTGTCTTTTTACCTAGCTATTCCAGTGAATGAGAAATGTTAATTGAAGATGGTTCTGATTTTCATTTCCCCAACTACTAAGGAGTATCTATTTGTGTGCTTACTAGCTATCTATACATATTCTTTGGAGCAAGTTCTTCTTAAATTCTTATCCTGCTTCTTGAAGTATGATTTGTCTGTTTATATTTTCTCAATCCAAATACTTTATAAGATATATGATTTATAAGTATATTCTCCCAGGATTTGGGGTGATATTTCACTTTATTGTTTAAACTATAGTTCCATTTTACCATTTCCTTCTTATCATTTGTGCTTTGGTTATACTTTAGAAATTTTTGTGTAACCTAAGACCACAAACAGTACTCCTGTTTTCTTTTAAGAGTTTTAAAAATCGGGTTCTTATATTTAGGTATAGGACACATTTTGAATTTATTTTTATGTATGGTGTGAGGTTGGATTTCATCAAATGCTTTTTGTGTATCCATGGAGTTGATCATGTTATTTATTTCATTCCATGAATGTAATGTTTACATATTTTTATTTTTTGATGTTGTGAGTCTTGCATTCCTAAGGTAAAGCCACTTGTTCATGGTATATAATTCTTTTTATATGTTGTTGGACTCAATTTACATGTATTTTGTTTTGAAATTTTACATCTATATTCACAAGGGATATTGGTCTATAGTTTTCTTATGATTATATTTGACTTTGGTATCAAGGCAATACTTGTAGACTGAGTTGAAATTTGTTTTTTCCTCTAGTTTCTTAGTATTAACTCTTTAAATATTTGGTAAAATTTGCTAGTGAAACTGTCTGGGCCTGAGATTTTGTTTGTGAAAAGATTTAAACTAGTAATTCAATAGCTTTACTTATATGAATATATTCACTTTTTCTATTTCTTCCTGTGCAATTTTGTAATTTGTTCTCTTCCAGGAATTTATCCATTTCATCTATGTTATCTAATTTGCTGGCCCACAGTTGTTAGTAGTACTCCTCTATAATCTTTTATTCATTTTCTGTAAATTCAAAAGCAATGTTCCTTCATTATTCTTTGTCCTGGTAAAATATTTCATGTCTTCATCAATATATTTAAAGGTTTGTCAACATTGACTGAATTGTGCCTATGTAATATTGATATTTTGAATCCCTACCTCCCAGTACCTCAGAATATGAATGTATTTGGAGATGAGGTCTTTAAAGAGGTAACTAAGTTAAAAATGAGACAGCTAATGTGGGCTGTCATCCATTCTGACTGGTATCCTTATAAAGAAGAAATCTGGACACATAGGGAGACACCAGACACATGCACCGACACAGAGGAAAGACCAGGTAAGAACACAGAGAAAAGGCAGCCTCCATCAAGTCAAAAGTGGCCTAAGGAGAAACCTAACCCACTGCCACTTTGATCTTATACTTCCAGCATCTAAAATTTTGAGAAAATAAATTTATACTGTTTAAATCACCAAGTCTGTGGTAGTTTGTTATAGCAGCTTCTCTTAATCCATTTTGTGTGAGTGGCTATACCAAAATATTGGAGACAGGGTACTTTATAAGAAAAAGAAGTTTATATTGAATCACAGTTTTTGGAGCTGAAAAGTCCAATCTCAGGCAGCCATATCTGCCACAGGGCCTCATGTGACATAGTAACAGGGCAAACAGCATCATATGGTGAGAGTGTGTTCAATCACAAGTAGCATTTGCAGAACAGAGATCTGGGGAAGACGCCAAGCTCATTCATAACAACTCACTTTTTCTGAGTACTAACCAAGCTCCACGAGAGCTAGAACTCCCATCAAATGGGATTAATCCATTCTGAAGGTGATGATCCACTGACCTCATACCCTTCCACTTGGCCCCACCTCTTAACAGTTGTACCACTCTCAACATTGACATACTAAGTGTCAACCTCCCAGCACATGAACCTTTGGGGAACGAGCCAATCCAAGCCACAGCACAATCCTAGGAAATTAATGCATCAATTTTGTTGATCTTTTCAAAGAACAAACCTTTTATCTTGTTAATTTTCTATGCTGGTTCTGCTTTATATTTCATTTAGTTCCACTCTCATCTTTATTTTTTTCCTTCTTCCTGCTTTGCCCTGGATTTCCTAGTTTCTTAATCTAATTGATTTTTATATTTTTCTTTTTTTTAACATAGGCCTTTATAGGCACTAAATTTTTCTGTAAGTGCTGTTTCTACTGTATCCTGTGTTTTGATATGTTGTTTTCATTTGCATTCATCTTAAAGTATTTTCTAATTTCTCCTGAAGTTTGTTCTTTGGCTGATTGTGCATTTCAAAGGTGTTGTTTAATTTCCACATATTTGTGAATTTCTCAAATTTCCATCTATTGTTGATTTCTAATTCCTCTGTGAGCTGCAAATTTGTTTCGTATTATTTTTATTCTCTTAAGTTTCTTGAGACTTGTTTTATGGCCTAGCATATGTTTTATCCTGGAGAAGATTTCATATATACACATAAGAAAAACGTGTGTTCTGATGTTGAGTAGAGTGGTCTGCAGATGTCTGTTAGGTCTATTTAGTTTACTATGTTGCTCAAATGTTCTGTTTTCTTGTTGATCTAATTATTTTATCCATTATTGAGTATAAGAATTGAAGCCTCCAACTATTATTGTTTTTATAGCTTTGTTTTGTTTTGTCACATAATTGTACATATTTATGTGGTACAACATGATGTTTCAGTATGTATATTACGTGTAATGATAAATTCAGAGTAATCAGCATACTGTCAGCTTAAACACCATTTTTCTTCATGATAAGACCATTCAAAATCCTCTCTTCTAGCTATTTGGAAATATACAAGATATTATTATTACCTATAGTTACAAAACTGTGTAAGAGAACACCAAAACCTATTCCTCTTTTTAAAAAAAATTTTATAAGTATGTTTGCGGTATGTAATAATTACATTCATCACAGGAAGGGTCAGGGATTTAGCTCAGTGGTTCTGCCACCTGCCTCACAAGCGCAAGGTTCTGCGTTTGATCCCCGGTACCAAACAACAACAACAACAGCAACACATTCATTGCAGGGAATTGGTACATGTACATAAGCTATCTCAATTCTTTGTTTTCCCTTCCCTCTACCCCCTTTTTATTTTGCCAGCATCAGATTCATTTATTTATCCTATAAGTCATTAGAAAGTTAATTATCATCATACTGTATGTATAGGTAAACAACCAGACTAATAGGATAAAAACCATATAAAACTCATAAAACAATTATACCAAATCAAGGTACAGTTTTAGATACATTGCCTATGTTGAATTACAGTATTTTCTCTCTCTTTATTCCTCTTCTCTAACTGTAACTTTGTACCTACATTATTGTTGAATTGTCTATTTCTCCCTTTTTTATCTTGTAAGGAAAGTCAAGAATCAACAAATTCTTTCCATTTTTGTATAGTGGACATTTTTTTTATCCTGGGGAAGGTTATAAATACACTTAAGAAAAATGTGTGTTCTACAGTTTTGAAAGATATTTTTGCCAGATATAGGATTCTTGGTTGAATTCTTTTTCCTTTAACTACGCTATTTTTTCTAATGAGAAATCAGCTATTCATTTTATTAGAGTTCATTTGTCTGTAGTGAATCATTTTTCTCCAGCTACTCTCATTGTATTTTTCCCTTTGGCTTCCAATATTTTAACTATGATATGCCTAGATGTACATAGATCTTTACTCTTTTATCATTATTAGAGTTCCTTGAAGTTCTGTATGTATACGTTAATATTTTACTGTGTATTAGAAATTTTCAGTCATTATGTTTTTAATTTTTTTCTGCCCCATTCACTCTCTCCTCTCATTCTAATATTCCCATCTTGTGTATGTTGAAACACTTAATGCTGTCCCAAAGGTTTACGGGGCTCAGTTCATTTTCTTTTTTCTTTTTTCCTGTTCTTCAGATTGTACAGGCTCTAATTAACTATCTTCAAATTCATTGATTCTTTCTACTTCCAGACTAATTCTAGTGCAAAGAACTTCTAACAATTTTTTCCATTTCAGTTACTATATTCTCCAAAACCAGAATTTTCCTTTGGCTGTTCTTTTATGATTTCTACCTCTTTATTGATATCCTCTATTTTATTGATATTCTGCCATTGTTATATCTTCCTTTCATCTTTTTTTAGCAGTACTGGGGATGGAACCTAGGACCTTGTGCACGGTAGACAAGTGCTCTGCCACTGAGCTATATTTTTCATCATTTTTAAAATTGGTTCTTTTAGCTCTTTTTTTTTTTTTTTGGTACTGGGGATCGAATTCAGGACCTTGTGCTTGCGAGGCAGGCATGGTGCCACTGAGCTAAATCCCCAGGCCTCTCTTAGCTCTTTGAAGCTAATAGCTATTTTGAAGGGTTCACGACTGCCTAACAGGTATATTATTTATGGTCTCCCTCCCTGAGGTAGTTTATCCTGCCTGCTTTTCTATTACACAGTGGTCATATTGCTGTTTCTTTGTATGTGTTACAATTCCTTGTTTAGATGATAAATTGTAGCAACTCAAAATCCCATTCACCCCGCCACCACTGCCACCACGGGGCATGATTTTGGTGGCTTATCTTGCCTAAGTTTGTAAATTCTAATTCCCATGCACTGTGTATTCTTTAATATTACTCCTTAATCATTTCAATTTACTTGATTTTATTATGGTTTTTATTGTTTGTCTTATGTATGTATGTCTGAATATATGTGTATGTACGTATACTACCTCAGAGTAGCTACTGGGTCAATATAACTTAATGTTCAGCTAGTGGTGGTTAGAGTTCATCCTTATGCCCCTTGAGCTCTGGGGCTTTAGAATTTTGATGATGGACCATTGCGTGGCTTGGGGAATGCTTCTAAATTATTTTCGTGTCCTTGCAATGACTCATAGTTCTCAAGTGTCCACTATGGTTTCTTCTGGGTCAGTGGAGCATGATGCAGATACATACCTTGCTGACCCCCAGGAATAAGTGTAATGCTAACAGGCCTCTTTTTGCTGTCACTTTCCATGATTCTCCCTGTTATATTTATGGCTGATCTGCCATTTCATTTATTGCTCTTAGTGTCATGGAACTATTAGTTTCCTACTAGCCATTCAACATGACGATCTTTATTGTTTTTGACAACACCCTCAGGAATGAGTTCTTCCTCGTGATGCTTAACATAATGTGTGCTTTCTCAATAGAGCTGGTGATCTGCTGGTCCTCTAGTGCTGTCTAACTCTCTGAGCATAATTTCTGGGCTACCTCACTGGAGTGAAGTGGGGTGATAATCTGATGCTCCCTGAGTGATATCTTATACTACAAGCAGGAGCTAGAGGGTAGGGGTTGTAGCCCCAAGTTCATGGTGTTCCCCTCCTGGAACGGAGCCTCTACTCTAGAAATGAGGTCTATGATGAGGAGGGAATCTTAGTGTTTTTGACCATGCCAACCCAAAGAAGAAGCTGAAGGTGAGGGGAGAAACATGTTAGCAACCTGTCTCTCCCAGGGTAAAACTGTGGTCCTACAACTGGGAGCTGGGGGTAAAGACAGCCCCATCTTCTTGGCTACACCTACCAACAGTAAAGCTTCCAAAATACAGAACTGGATAGGAAAGAGGTAATGACAGCTAGCTAGATCCCCAGTGTCCTTACTAAGTCTTAGTTGATTTGCTTTAATACATTCATCTAAATATATTAAATTCCCTGAGGTCAATTTCCAGAACTTTAAATGGTTGTTTCAATAAGTTTTACCAGTTAAGTGGCTAGGAAGAGGATAAGTAAAGCTCCCCACATAGTCATTCTGGAAATCTTGCTCTCAAGCCTGCCTGCCTGCCTGCCTGCCTGCCTGCCTGCCTGCCTGCCTGCCTGCCTTCCTTCCTTCCTTCCTTCCTTCCTTCCTTTCTGGTACTTGGAATTGAACCTAGGGTCTTTGCATTGAGTTACATCACCAGCATCTCTGTCTCTCCCCCTCTCCACATCTTCCCCCTCACCCTCACCCTCTTTCCCCCTCTCTCCCTCTCCTCTCTTTTAATTTTGAGACAGGTCCTCCCTAAGTTGCCCAGGCTGGGTTCAAATTGCTGTATTTCTGCATCAGCCTCTCACAGTGCTGTGATTACAGGCATGAGTCACCACACATGGCAAACCAAACCATGGATTTTTAAACCTCTTATTAAGCTTTTCTAAGTATCTAGAATTTAATACATTTGTAAATTCTGAGATAGCCTGGATACACTTATCAGCAGTTTAATTTCTGCACCATAGGCTTCATGTATATAGACTAACAAAAACAATGTCAACAACAAAAAATAATAAAAGATTGCATAAATTCATTGTTCATGTGGATAGCCACATTCAATTTAATTATGTTTCTCAGGCATATTGCCCCATTTTTCCAATAAAAGGTAAAACTGAGATATTTTCCTAACCTAGAGTCCTCTAGTTTTGCCTAAACTTTATTCCTTTAAATATCAAGCACTCAATTTTATCCATCTTGATGAATTCAGTCGAAAATATCCCTAAGTAACATACACAAAAGGCAGAAGATCCTAAGTACCTTAAAGGGAGATTGGAGGATTACTAAAAAGGAACCAGCTGCAATATATGAAAGGTATCACAAACTCTGTCAGAAGGACCAGATATTTTGCCACACATTTTGGGGGGGGGGTACCAGGGATCGAACTCGGAACCTTGCACTTTTGAGGCAGGCAGGGGAACCATTGAGCTAAATCCCTGGCCCTGCCACATACTTTATTAAGGGTAGAACTGATGGTACCAAAGAGCCCACATATCAAAATTGTACACAAAACTTCCTCACTCACATCTCAGAGAAGTCTGGTAAAGAAAGAACAACCTCCCAAGCGAAAAGGTCCAGCCTAAAAATCGACTCTGATCAAGGCACTGCCACATCAGTCCTCTCTATGGCCAAGCGAAGAATCAATGCCTCGTCATAACATCTAAAGAATGCTTAAAACTGGCCCCAGTCTTCCTTTCCATTTTAGTCTCTACCATTCTTCAACTTGTAAGTTTCTTCAACCACATCTGTTTCCCTTTCTAATACCTTCTCCCTGGTTTGTTTCCTTTAACATAAAATCCTGCCCTGCAAGTTTGATAGATCCTTGGGTACAGGGACTGTGTTTTGTCCATCTCTTTCTCCAGTCACCAGCACAGGGTCTATCTTAAGAGATACTCACTATATGTTTTTTGGAATGAACATGATCCTGCCATCTAAACTCTTTTAAGTGTCACCTCTCAGTTATAGGGTTTTGTTTTGTTTTTTGGTTTTTTCGTGGGGTTTTTTGCACTCAATTGGGAAGAATCTTACTCTTTTAAATTCTCAGAGCTTCTTGCTCCTTTTTTATTATTTCTTTGTTTGTTTTGCAATGTTGAGAATCAAATGCAGGGCCTCCTGCATTGTTTGGCAAGCACTGTGCCACTGAGTTATATCCGTAGCCCTTGCTCTTAACTTTTGTAAGGAGTCTACTACTGTTTTCCTTGTGCTTTGTTATAATTATCTCATCACCTACCTTATTAGTGCCATTACTATTCTTCTTCTGAGAAGAGGAAAAGTGAGACAGAATAATAAAGACACCACACACATACACACACACCGCACAAACACACACACACACACACAGAGAAAGATCACATATTTGCCTCATTAAAAAAACTTTCTGGTGTACTTAACACAATGCTTAGCACATAGGAGTTCAAAAATATCTGCCAACTAAATTGCAAAAACATTTGGATATCAGTATGGAGATTTTACTTTAGATCCATACCTCATACCATACACTTCAATAAATTCCAGATGGGCCCAAGAATTAAACACAAAAAAGAAAAAACACCCTGGGGAAGTGGAGAACACAGAGTTACATATTTGTCCCAGCTGTGGAGGAGTGCTGCGTTTCTGAATACTGAAAAATAAAAGAAACATCAGGATGGATGGATTTGAATATATCAATGTAAAAGGGAACGCTTTTGCATAGTGAAATATGATAAAGCACACATAAAATGAAAGCAATAAAATTGTAATAATATGTGACAAATATAAATAATAAAGTTAACTATCCAAATGTAAAGAATGAATAAAAAGATATGAAGTCATGGCTCAGATTTTGCTTGAGAAGTAGTGAAAGAAAATGGATGAGGGAAGAAACAACAAATTCTGACATTAAAAAATGGAAAACTTCATTAAATAAACTAATGTACACACCTATTAAGCTAACAAAAATGTTAAATATGATAACATTTAGTGTTGCAGGGCTCTGCAAAAATAGACACATAGCTTAATCTGTTGGGAATACAATCTGGCAACACATAACAGCAGCTATAAAACAGCTTGTACCTTTTGGTCTGGTTACTATACTTTTGGTAAGACACCAGAACATATAACTCTAAACAGGAGAAATCCAATTTGTACAGAACCCATTGACAGCACAGTGTTTTATATGAATAAAAAATTTTAAATAAATTAAATCCCCCAAAACAATAAAATGGCCAAGCAAAATTTGTTATATCAATACCACAACCTTAAATTTGAGTGGGGCAAGATTTCTACTTATTCCTTATTGCCATGTCTGTGCTTTTGTGGTTTCTTCATCTTGGTTACCCAGCACTTAGCTGTCACTGTATTTATTTCCAGAGTAAGCTACCTCCAACAAATGACCCAGTCTGCCACCTGCCAATTCTTGTTTGCTGCTCTTCTTCTGTGATAACTGAGGAAATAATAAATTCCCATTACCCTGAGGACCAGGGCCGGGCACAGTGGCATGTGCCTGTAGCCCCACCTACTCAGGAGGCTGAAGCTGGTGGATCACTTAAGTCTAAGAGTTTGGGGCCAGCCTGGGCAACACAATAAGATCTTGTCTCAAAAATGAAACCTAAAGCTTTGCGCAGTGGCAATATCGTAGCCAATGAGGTTTATCCGAGGCGCGATTATTGCTAATTGAAAAATGAAACCTGAAACAAACCCAAAGCAAGAAAATAAAATACAAGTGGGTTACTCTGAAATCAAAATATAAAGTTCTCTTCTCCTGCACCATGGGCTTTGTAGCAGCTGATTCAAAATCTCAAAGCTTTTGTTTTTCTTTTCAACTTATTATTGGGGGTCCAAGCTGTGTTCTAAATTTCAAGATAAGCAGGCAATTGCTAAATATGGTTTTGCTTTAATTGTAGATTCCTAGTAAAACCTTGCATTGCAGAAACACTATGTATTTGAACAAAACTCTTTTGGATCATACTAGAAATATGCTCATATGGAAACACCTCTAATCAGGAAAGATAGCGCTGAACTCTATAATTGTAAGTTTTGGTAATAGATGTGGCCCTTTTGTGATTAAAGAGAAAACTGGGGGCAAGTAATAACAAATTCATTTAGTAGAGTCATGCTCATATGCTTATTATCAATAAAACTCTTTATTTAAACAGAGGACTCTTTGGTTTATTAGAGCTCATAACTACCCCAAAATAATAAAGTGCTTAGATTTCACAAATATGTAACAGTTACAGTTTTGCCATTCTCATCATGGGCCCATTCTTAAACTTTTTAAAGAAAACAAAAACTATCAGTTCTGTCATTAGTTGGAGATTTTACTTAAGGCCATACCTGATTAGCTTTCAAACCCCAAATCAAAACAAGCCCCAAATATAGACTGTACCATAAACAGGCAAGAGGCAAGAGCTTTTTTGTGAAAGATCTGGACACCAGGCCTACCGAAGAAGTCAGTGCACAAATTAAAGACAATTGAAAACAAACAGAAATAAGAACATTCTTGGTGAGAAAAGTGATTGCTAGCAATGTATAAGAGAATAATATGTTCAGTTGAGCAGCACAACCAAGAAAATAAAATTTAAGCTATGGAAACTTGGCTATAATGACAAGAAGATAAAAAAGTGAAGCATTTCCCACCTTTGGTCTGCTCTCTAGATGAGGCTAGGATTGTTAAAGTTGCTTGGGTGATGTTAAAAACAACAATAACTCTATGAGTTCTGAAAAGAAATTGCTGAATGACAGCCATTTTTTGAATTTGATCATCCTGTAAACAGCTTTAATTCGTACATATAAAAACAGTATCCATGAATTTGTAGATCTTTTTCCCTACCCACGAATATGACATGCTTTATTCGGCAACAAACAGTGTATATGCATACTATTAACTCAACTTTAATGAGTCCAACTATCCCCATGTGCTGAGCATCTGAACAAACAGGCAGTGCCTGCTGATGGGCAAGAAAGGAAAGGCCTCATGGTACCTCAGAGGCAAAACCCATTTTCAGAATCGAGATCTGCTGAGGTCTAGGATGGACAATCTGGTAAACATTTTATATGAATTAGGTTGGCAGGCTGGTAGATTTCTCATTATAAAGTTGGGTTTCTTGAACTGTCTGGAAATTAGAAGAGATGTGGACAACAATCACACCACCAGCAGGCCAGGAGGGTGAGACCTGAAAAAGATGTTGGCTGAGCCATTTCCTGAGCAGATAGGAAGGGAATTATTTCAATTATTGTCACACAATTGGCCAGATGCTCCCTCTCGCACTAGCCTATTTTCTCAAAACAAAGAAGAAAAGAGGAATGGGAGAGAATGAAAAAGGAAAAGAAGAAAAGGTGGTTGAGGGAAAGAGAAAGAAGAGAGGACGGAGAGAGGGAGAGAGGGAGGGAGGGAGGTAAATAGGCAAGGAAAGGAAGGGAGGAAGAAAAGAGGAAAGTAAGGAAAGAAGAAAAGAAAGGAGCGAGGATAAGCACAGAGGCATTACAATTACAATCAAGTCGAAACAAGGATTAACAACTGTAATGAATATAAAGGTCACTTTTGTATAAAATGAAAATAGAAACTGTCAGTTCAAGAAATGTTACTACACCAGCTCAGTTACTCTCAGTTCATAGGTCTGCATCATTAGGATTAGTAGGGCCAAGGAATAGTATCATACCTTTGCACTTTTATGAGGCACATCTGTTCTGGTGGCAGCTTGCAGACTGGCAGGGCTACAAACTGGCATGCCTTTAGGTCATAAACTAATTATGGCACAATCATTCACTTGTGCTAGCCATTTTCCCAATTACTCATGAGTAAAGAGGGTGGGACACTTGTCTAAGGCCAACTCTAGAAACAAGACTTCCCAGAACTAAGCCTTCCTTCCTGGTGAGTTTTGTGGGAGTCTGCAGAGCCATCAGCATTCTCAGGCAACCTAGAACTCTATTCTCTGGCCTCAATACTCCATGTGGCAATTATTACATTTCTCTGTTCTCGAGGCCCAGTAAGGAAATGCCAAAATAGGAAAGAAAGTATACTTTAAGGGTATAGAGTTCATAGGGTAGGGAAAGATAAGACTAATCAAAACCTACCTTCCTTCCTTCCTTTTTTTTTTGCACTGCTGAGGAGAGAACCCCAGGCCTCGCATATGCTACGCAAGTACTCTACCACTGACTTACATCTCCAGCCATTTCATTATTTATTTTGAAATAGAGTCTCAAAGTTGCCCAGACTGGCCTCTAATTGAGATCTTCCTGCTTCAGCTTCCAAAGTAGCTGGGATTACAAGTATGCACCCTGTGCCTGGCCTCAAAACCCTTGCTTTTCTAAAGCCCACCTGCATTCTGTATTAGTCATCTTTCTCATCAGGACAAAATACCAGACACCCACAACTTAAGGGGGGAGAAGTTTATTTAGCCTCACAGTTTCACTGGGTTCAGTCCATAATTGGCTGGCTCCAATCCAGAAATGGCATGGTAGAAGAGCCCAGCTGAGGAAAACAGCTCACTTGATGGCGACCAGGAACCAGAGAAAGAGGTGAAGGAGGAGCTGTGGACAAAAATAATCCTTCCAGGTCACACCCACAATGACCTGCTCTTTCCAACTAGGCTCCACCTCTGAACAAATGAGACTTTTGGGAAACATTTTAGATTGAAACTATACCATTCTGCCCTTGTGTCCCCAAAGGCTCATGTCCATCTCTTATGAAAAATGCATTCAGTCCATCTCTAAGAGTTGCTAAAGTCTTAACAGTTTCAGCAGTGCTGAAAAGTCCAAATCCAAAGTATCCTCTGAGAAGACTATGAAATTCAAGAAGTTAAATACTTACAATAAACAATGGCACTGAGAAAATACTTCCATTTGAAATCAAAGAAATAGGGTGCAAGAAAGGAATCAGAACAAAGCACGACCAAAATCCAGCAGGAAAACATTAAATCCAGTAACTCCATGTCTAGCACCCACCAGCAGATTGTGGTAAGATGTGAGCTGTAAAAGGTATGGGAAGCCCTGCCTGTATGGCCTTGCAGGTTCCAGCCAATATGGCCTCTTGCTTAAGCAGGCTCCACTTTCTGTATATGGCTTTTCTCATTAGACATTCCATGTTTCTGGCATCTCCAACTTCCTGAAGTCATCACTGAACCTGCTGTTTCACTCTCAGCTCCATGCACTGCCCTCTCCTTGGCCTGGCCCCCCAGGCCTTCCTCTGAAATCTAACTCTTGCATTCCAAATGCCTGTAAAACCAGTACCACAGGGATGATGCCAAGAAATGCTGCCAGTGGGAGCAGTAGCTAGGCCCCTTGGACCATGGCTACAATGGCTTCTGAGTGCTTGGATGACTGAAAACAGTAAAATGGGTCCTGGGGAACCAATTCTCTAGGTGCCCTTCTCTAGCAGGGAGTGTCAGGGCTCTCTTCTCAAATGGAAGGTTTAAACTTTTACACCTTTGAAAGGTAATGAGTGGGGTCTTGTTGATTCCTGAGATGCCTTCAAGTAATCTTTTCTTTTATCCTAATGCAAAGTACTTGGCTTCTTTTTAATGCTAATTTTTTTAGCAGCCAAGCTCTCCATGGACCCAACTTTGCAAGGACTTCCTTGATGGCCAAGCTGCAAGTTTATCAAATCATTCAACTGTCATTTTTTCCTCCTGATTCTCACTATATAACTGGCTAAAAGCACCCAGGAGTGGGCATGGCATAGCTTGAATATTTGGCTGTTTGATATTTCCTCTTCCAGATTAATGAGTCCACCACCTTTAATCTTAGTCTCCCATAAAGTCACAGGACATGAGTAAAGTGAAGACAAATTTTCTGCAAAGGTATAACACACATGGCCTCTAGTCAAACTGCCAGTGTTGTCCTTGTTCCCAACTGAAACCTAGTGAGCCTGGCCTTTACTTTCACATTCCTATCAGCACTCTGCTCTTCTGAATTCTAACCAGTATGACACATGAAGCACTCCTCACAATATTCTAGGGCAGTGGTGGCAAACCTATGGCATACATGACACAGCAGGCTATTTGTTACCATTGAAATGTTTGCCATCACTGTTCTAGGGCTTCTCCAGCCCACATCTCCAAACTTTTCCAAATTCTTCCCACAAACCATTTCCAAAGGTTTCTGGATCACATGATCAGGTACAGTCACTGTAATGCTCCCACTTCTGATACCAAAATCTGTATTATCCACTTTCCCATCACTGAGACAATATAGCTGCCACTCAGAAATTAAGAGAAGAGGTTTATTTGGGCTCACAATTTTCAGAGAATTCAGTCTACGGTTGGGTTGCTCCAAAGCAGAACAGCATGGCAAAGGACAGCTGCTCACTTCATGACAGCCAGTCGAAGCCAGGGCAAGAATGCACCCTTCCATGTTACAACTCCAGTAACTCACCACTTCTGACAAAGCCCCACTTCTGAGCACATAAGACTTTGGGGGATATTTTGGACCTAAGCCATAGCAATGTCTCAAATCACAAATTTTCCTAAATAGAAGGGCCCTTATGAAGCTAGATACTGCATTAGCTAAATATCAAATGGTTTCTCTAATATGTTATATAAATATATGAATATTTATAGAAATATAAACAATTTTAAAGGAAAAATAAAATAAAAATGGTAAGAAACAGGGAGTTAAGACTCTTTGGGGATGGGAAGAAAATTGAAGGAAAGAGTGAACTGAAAGAATGGGGATCAAGTCACAATGATCAAGATGCTATATGTATATGTGTTAATTCTCCAAGATGAATATAATTATTAGATATCAGGAACATATACTAATAAAAATACGAAGATTTTTTTTTTCTTTCAGGTTCAATGTAATCTTCCATCTTTTCTCTCTATACTCCAGAGTTACAATTCAATTAATAGCTTAGCAAAGCATGGCTGCCCAAGAGAGGACTCGATCTCTGTCCTTCAGCCCAGGGTGTCTATTCCCTGCTCCCAAGTCAGCCCTGCTGCACTCACAAGCAAGCTTCCTGACAAGGTCACAGAAATAAGATTCATCCCTTCACACGTGCATACCCACACAGCTGTAGACTTACAAAAAGCTTTGGGGAGCCAACTGTGCAAACCCAGATACCAGACATGCATGTAAACACATGAAAAGGTATGCAACCAAGTTTGCTTACAGACAGAGTCAGAAGAGAAAATAAACATACTGGGGAGGGGTGCTGAAATTTCACAGCCCAGTGAGCTAGAGACCTGGATAGAAAGGAAGATGAGTAAGTAAGAAATCTCTTCAGGGTGCTGATTTTCAAGTCAAGCAGCATGCGCACAAAGAGCTGACACAACTGATGTGCAGGGATCAGAGAGTATAGGTTTGTAGAAAGAAATCAGGAAACAGTTTAAGGATCAGTAGGCTTCATTAGTACAGTATGCCACTGATAGAATAGTAACACAGTCAAAGTTCCACAGCAAATAACTTCCATGCTCATTACTGTTTATGGCAAACACCGCTCAAAGCAGACAGAAGTTCAAACAGTCCCAGCTCCCTGACACAAATCAGTGAAAACACTCCTGCCAGAAACACCCTTTATAAGGTGGAGCCTGGCAGAACACAGGCATCTACTTCGCTCCACAGCCACATACTCTCCTGCTGCCTCCCCCAGCTTGTACAGGAGCCCACAGTGTGTTTGCATTCCCACACCTGGCACCACCTTCCAGCAGAGGCCAAGACCATCATTCCTGGACCAGTGCCCAGCCTTTGAAGTTAAAGAGAATACAGCCTGTGAGATGAGGAGATCCAGATTCAAGACTTCTCAACACACACTTCCCTTCCTCAACAATGTTTACAATAAAGTTACACTCAAAAGGCACTCTGGCTGCTAGGAAAACAGGAAGCCAGAGGAGTGGGTCGGTGAATTAGTCTCTCTAGGCCAGCCTGAGCCCTGTGCAATGTCAAGGTCCCTAGAAAGTTGAGTCTCTCCCTGACAGGTGTGACTTAATTATCCTCAAACTGCTTACTGACCCACCAGTTTGCCTTAAAAACACCTTTCTCCCCAGCCTTGCTCTTATCTTCCCCCATCCCCTGCTCATCACTACCACCATCACCATCACACGTAACAAAAGTAGCCAGGTCCTCAGGTTTCGTTGTCTAGAATGTAGCAGAACAACTGAGGCAGAAGCAGCTCAGGAGAACTTGTGCTTCTCAATTCAAGTGCTCTCATAAAATTTGAGGCTGGCAAAGAATAGGTCTCAACATTTGCTTGGAGGCAGAAATCTTTAAAAGTAATTATGATTACAAGAGTTTTCATCTTGGCAATTTAAGGGAATGGAAATAGAGATTGTATAGAATAAACAGTAACCATTCATGCGTGCAAGTTTAGCAAGATATATTTCATGGAAACTAGGGATGGGTGGTCAATACTTCTGCCCTCTCCCAGCCTGTAAGGTCACTGGAGTACCCCACCTCTTACAGTAACTATTGCATGCCATAACTGGTAACACCTGGTATTTGCATGGCACTTAGCAGTTTACAAAGCATCTTCTCATTCATTTTCCCATTTAATAAAGATTAATTATGTGCTATAATTAATGAGGGGATAGTTTTTAAAAGATATTCTCTTTTTTTGAGACAGGGTCTCGCTATGTAGTTCTGGTTAGCCTTGACCTCACTGTGCAGCCCAGGCTGGCCTTGAATTCCTGCCTCAGCCTGCCAAGTGCTGGGATTATAGGTATACGCCACCACACTCAGCAATGTATTCTCTTAACAATTCTGCTTTTTCTCTGGATTATACTTGGCAAAATAATCCAATTATATGAGGATAGATGTACACAACCACTGCTAAACTGTTTATAAAAGCAAAACATTAGGAGAAAATTAATCTTTATTTGAAATGATACTGGCTAAAATAGTTATAGCATTTAAGCAGTTATAATATGTGATACTATGAAGACATTAAAATCAAGATGTTGATTGGAAAAGATTTCTATGATATTCTAAATATTCTGTGATATTTCTATTCTTAAAATCATGGGCTATAAAACAATTCACTTAATATGATCTTATTTTTACCATATATGTGTAAACAAGCATAGAAGAATAAGGAATGAGAGTAAGTGTCAGCTAATAATGACACTTGGCCCCTAAATATCAATGCTTGCTATATAAAGATAGTAGGAATGTGCGAATTTTCTTAACTTTTTGTGTATTTCTTAACATTGAAAGAGTAAACGTTATTGCTTTTGGGAAAATGGAAAACACCAAAGCTGTATTCATTTTGGAATGGAGAGGAGATATGATATGTGAAAACAATAATAGTAGTAGCCAACATTTATTAAGCAATTACTATATACCATGGTTTTGAACAGACTTATAGTCTCATAACAGCACCATGAGATATGCAATACTGTTCCCATTTTCCAGAGAAGAAGAAACTGAGGCTTTGAAAGTTTGAGGAACTTCCCAAGAACACACAGCCAGAAAGTGACAAAACTACTATTTGAACTAAAATTTCTGTGGACTTTAGATTTGATACCTTTATTTGCTGCTTTACCACCTCTCTCCTCAAGGCCAGCATCTCTGCTGAAGTGCTCAAAGCAGTATACCAAAACCAGCTTTTCTACTTTTGAGTAGTTATGCAACAGAAATTCCTTTAAGAGTACAATGGATGGTCACCAGCTTGAGACAAGGTCTCAAGGAATACTCAGAACTGTAAAGGCCTGATGCCAAAACCCAACTCATAAAATTCAGCAGCAGCTAACAGTGACACTTGGTCCCTCAAATTTCACAAAGGCAAGGAATCTTTGTTTAGTCTGAACCTTTTCTGCCTCGATCTATTCATCCTTTCTTTCACCGTGTATCTGTTATGTGCCAGGAACTGTAGGGCTACGAGGGATGAATAACACCAACCCCCACCTTCAGGCAGTGTGTGATCTGGTCTTCAGTGAGCAGGCCTCACAGGTCTGTTCACCTGAAAGGTATTCTATAGAACAAACTCCAGGTAAAATAAATGTGAGCAGTGAGCAAAGGCATATAGATAGATAGATAGATAGATAGGTCAATTAACCAAATCCAGCAATGACTACTAATGATTACTAAGCAATGACTCTGTACCTTGTTCTATGTTAGGTGCTGTCACATATCTTATAGTGGTATTATTGATACTACTGCTCCTACAAAAAATAGTAGCTAACATTGTAGTAGGCCATTACTAGTTGAAACAGAAACCAAGCTAAGTGGTTTATATACAATATAAATTTTCAAAGGGCAAGGCTTCATATGAAAACAAGATGTAATGAATCGAACAAAGCCTCTAGAATTCTCCACAGACTACCTGTTTACCACTAAGAACTTAGTTATCTTAGAGTTTGAATGGCATGAATACTCAGACATATACCTAAACATGTTCCATTTGTTCCATTCTTTTGTCCAGGACATAAAGTTCACAAATTACTGTATATGATTTTAGACAGAGATATAGTACTTTCTTGTGATAAGGGCTATTCTGGGGGAAATTTCAATAATTCATGCTTTTTAACTTATGTCCTTATTTTAGAATTTGACTTCAAGAGTGCATCACAGAATAATGATGATATAACTAGCATAGGTCCAATAAATGATGGATGTCAAATTAATATACTAAGATACACAATAACTCTCTAAGGGTGGGACCAATTTTACAGGTGAGGAAACAGAGTTCAGAGAGCTTTATCCCCCTACACTGCTTTAGTGTAAAACCAGGTCTGACTGATAGCAAAACCGGTTTCTTATAGGAGTTTCATAAAAAAAAAAAACACTTCTTTTGGTAGAAGAAATAAGGAGGGCACAATAGGAAGAAAGTCATAAGGCATGAGCACAAAGGCAGCTCCACAGAAGAGTAATGAAAAGAAATACGGCCTTATTAAAGCTCCTGGGCTTTATGAAAATGAACTTGATGATGATGATGCCACCTGTCCTGAAACAATGTCATTTGCCTTCTGAGGTTAAATACAGGAAAGAAAGCATAACTATAGAATGAGATCCTTTTACTGGTGAAGGTCTCCAAGCTGCAAAGTATCCTACAAAATGTCTCTTGTTTCCTTGAATTCTCAATTTGACGATTTAAAAGTACACTCTTGGAGGTGACTCCGGAAGCTGGAGCCCTGGTTCTCTGTCACTGGATAACCAAACATGCTGGTTATAAAGTGTACATTGAAAAAGACATTGCAGCCTCCAGAGGGTCTCAGAATCACGTTGGTTACTAATTGTGCTCTTGTTACCACGTCCAAAAGGTACTATTTTTCACCTGAATCACCTGCATCTAATTTTAGAAAAGACCAGCTTAGGACTTGAAAAGAGAGCTTTTGACAACAGAACACAGCAGAGTGTGGTGGTGCATGCCTGTAGTCCCAGCCCCCAGGAGGTTGAGGTAGAATGATCTCTCTGTTTGAGGCCAGCCTGGGCTACATAGTAAGTTCAAGGCCAGCATGAATTAACCCTACTCCTGCCTCAAAAAAACAAAACAAAACAAAAGAATAGAAAAGAAAAAGAAAACAAAATGCAGCACCAGATTGCAGGGGACATGTCTTCATTCATAGTCCCCTCCTTGCTGGAGCTGTTCAGCCTCCCAGCCTAGCATTCACTGAGACCCTGTTACTCCCTCCTCTGTGCCTGCGTGCTCAGTGCACCATTGTTAAGAGGTGAAATTGGCATGCAGAAAATACCAGCAATCCAGGGTACATTACAAAAAGGTAGCCACTTACCAAAAAGATCCCTGCATGACAGCAAAAGCTATTCTCCTCCCACTTGAACTACAGATTTCAATACAGAAACACACTAAAATGAAAAAATAAGGCAACAAGATGCCTCTAAAGACATACAATTCCCCACAAGCTAAACACATTGATAGTGAAGTTGATGAATTTCCAGACAATTTTTAAAACTGACAATTAAAATGATCAATGAAAGCAAAAAAGGGACAAATAAGCAGATCACTGCATAAAAATTAAACTGATCAATGAACTCAAAGAAGGTACAAAAGAGCAGCTGAAAGAATGCAGGAAATGAAAGACTACTTCAATAAACAAATGCAAGTTCTGAAAAGGAACTAAGCAGAAATTTTGGAAATAAAAAACCTAGTGAATCAAATAAACTCAGTGAACATCTAAGCAGTAGACAAGACCAATTAGAAGAAAGAACATTAGGAATTTAAAAGAGGGTGGAAGTGCTAGAACATTCATAAAGAAGCAAAGCAATATAGGATAAACACCACTGAACAGACTACACAGTGTTTCTGGATAAATCTAAAAGAAATAAATTAAGGTTTATTGTCTTAGAAGAAAGCATTGAAATACAGACCAATGGCGTAAAAAGTCTATTCACTGAAATTATAACAAAATTTCCAAAAAACGGGCAATAAGATAAATACCCAAGTAAAGAAGCCAATTAAAACCCCAAGTAGACAGGATCATACCATGTCATAGTCAAAATGCCAGAAACTCAGAACAATGAACAACAAATTAGTGCCAAATCACTTATAAGGCCAAACCCATTGGAATAACGCAGAAGGTTTAAAGGTCATGAGGGCTTGGAAGGAATTCTTTCAAGCTCAGAAAGAAAAGAGTTGCCAATCTAAATTACTATATTGTGCAAAGTTATCATTCAAAATTAAAGGAAGAAGAAAGATCTTCCATGATAAGTATACAACAGAAATTCATGACCACAAAACCAGAACTGCAGAAAATACTTGCAAGAATCTTAAACACAGACCAAGAAGACAACATCTATGAGACAGGGTAAAAAGTAAAGTTCACTGGGGAGAAGATAAACAAATAAACAACAAAAAGGAATCAAACACCATAAAAACAACAAAATGACAGGAATTAGTACACACATTTCAATAATAAAACTAACTGTAAAAGGTCTCAACTCTTTAAATAAAAGACATGGATTGCTGGGCATGGTGGCACACGCCTGTAATCCCAGGCAGAAGTAGGAAGATTACTGGGAGTTCGAGGCCAGCCTAAGCTACATAGTGAGTTCAAGGACAGCCTGAACTTCATAGTGAGACCCTGTATCAAAAAAATCAAAAAACAGAAAAAAAGGGCTGGGGATCTAGCTCAGTGGTTTCTCCATCTGCCTCGCAAGCAGAAGGACCCAAGTTCGATCCCTGGTACCAAAAAAAAAAGAAGGTAAAAAAAAAAAACAGAAAAAAAAAGACATGGATTGGTAGACAGGATCAAAGAACAAGCTTTATCCATCTATTGTCTACAAGAAACACACCTCATCTGCAAAGACATACACAGACTGAAAGTCAAAGGATGAAAAATGATATGCTAAGCAACTGGAGCCAGAAAATAAGCAGGAATAACTATACTCATATCTGACAAGGTAAATTCAAACCAAAACTGTTGATAAGAGATATACAAGGCCACTACATAGTGGTTGAGGGAAGAACTCACCCAGAAGAGATAACAATAGTACATACATATGCCCTGAAAATCAGCACATCCAATTTCATAAGACAAATACTATTTGACATAAAAGGATAGATAGATCCCAATACAACCAGAATGGGGAACTTCAACATCCAGCTATCACAAATGGATAGGTCAACAAGATAAAAATCAACAAAGAAGCATTAACAATTAAACTACATTATAGACCAAATGTATTTAACTTGTACCTATAGAGTTTTTCATTCACCACCAGCAGAATACACTTTATTTTCAGCATGCTATAGAAACTTTTCCAAAATACACCACATTTTAGGCCATAAAGAAAGTCTCAATAAACAAAAAATTGAAATAATTTCATCTATTCTATCAGATTACAATAGAATGAAACTAGAAATCAACAGAAAAAGAAGACACACAAACTACACAAACACACTGAATTGAGTAATACACTTTTAAATAACCAACAGTCACTGAAGAAATCAAGGAAGAAATACAAAAATTCCTAGAATCAAATGACATAGAAACACCACATATCAGATTCTATGGAACACAATGAACATAGTTATAAGAGGGATGTTTATAGCTATGAGGACCTACATTGGAAAACCAGAAGTAGCCCAAATAAATAAAATAATGATGGATCTAAAGGGCTTAGAAGAGCAAGAACAAACCAAATATGAAACCAATAGAAGAAAAGAAATAAGAAAACTGAAGGAAAAATTGAAACTAAATAAATAATAAAAAGGATCAATGAATCAGAGTTGGTTTTTTGAAAAGAAAACAAGATTTATAAACCCTTAGCTAAACTTACCAAAAGAAAATCAGAAATAAAAAAGAGAAAATTGCAGCAGACACCACTGAAATCCAGAGAATCATCAGAAACTATTTTCAAAAACTATATTCTAACAAATTAGTGAATTTGGAAGAAATGGATAAATTCCTAAATACATACACCCTACCTAAACTGCAAAACCTAAACAGATCCGTAACAAGGAATGAGATTGAAGCCGTAATTAAAACTCTTTCAACTAGGTAAAGCACAAGGCCAGATGGATTTCTGACTGAATTCTGAGACCTTTACAGAAGAATTATGACCAGTGCTCCACAAAGGTTTTCATGTAATAAAAAGGAAAATATCTTCCCAAATTCATTCTATGAAATCAGCATAAAATCTCAACAACACAGGAAAAGTATGCATCAATATCCTTGATGAACATACAGTAAGTAGATGGAAAAATTCTAAGTAAGAACCTTATCAACAGAATTCAATATCACATTTAGAAGACCATACATCATGGCCAAGTTTCTTTTATCTCAGAGATGCAAGGATTTTTCAATATACATAAATCGGTCAATGTAAAACACCACATAAATTGAATACAAGATACAAATCACATAACCATATCAATAGATGCTGAAAAGGTCTTTGACAAAATCCAACACCCCTTCATGATAAAACCCTATTGAAAGTAGGCATAGGAAGACATCAGCTCAAAATTATACAAGTCATATATCACAAACCCATAACAAACATCAAATTAAACAGGGAAAAAGTGAAAGAATTCTCTCTAAAGCTTGGAATGAGGCAAGGGTATCTACTCTCACCATTCCTGTTTAATATAGTACTTATAACTTTAACCAGAGCAATCAGACAAGAGAAAGAAATAAAAAGTATACAAATCGGAAGTCTTTTAGATCATACAGTCAAATTCAGCAAAGTGGCAGGATACAAAAATCAATATACAAAAATTAATTGTGTTCCTGTATAACAATAATGAACCCACTGAGAAAAATTCAGGAAACAATTCCATTCACAATAGGTCCAAAAAAAATTAAATACCTAGGTAATCAAGCAAACCAAGGAGGCAAAAGACCTCTATAATGAAAATTACAGAACTCTGAAGAAAGAAATTGAAGAGAATAATAGAAAATGGAAAAAAATCCCTTGTTCTTGGATTAGCAAAATTAATGTTGTTAAAATGACCATACTACTAAAAGCAATATATAGGTTCAATGCAATTCCTATTAAAATACCAACAATCTTCACAGAATTACAAAAAGCAATTCTGAATTTACATTGGAATCAGAAAAGACCCACAATACCCCAAGCAACCATGAGCAAAAAGAGCAACACTGGAGGCATCACTATAACAGACTTCAAACTATACTATAAAGCCACAGTAATAAAAACAACATGGTACTGGCAAGGCAACACAAATGGAATAGGAGACACACAAATCAACCTAAGCACACACAGTAATCTGACAGTAATAAAAACAACATGGTACTGGCAAGGCAACACAAATGGAATAGGAGACACACAAATCGACCTAAGCACACACAGTAATCTGATTTTTGGCAAAAAAAAAAAAAAAAAGCTATAAATATTCAGTGGAGAAATGCCAGTCTCTAACAAATAGAACTGGGAAAACTGAAGAGCTTGATCCCTATCCCTAACCCTCACTGATATTATTATTCCACTGAATTCTCCTTTCAACAATGATGTGACCTAAATATCATGGCCATTTGACAAATGAGGAAACTGAGATAAAGAGCTGCCTCACAGAAATTGCTCAGGGGTATCTGACTAGTCAAGAAAACTGCCTGGCCTTGAACCTAGATGTCTGTGGCTCCAAAGCTACTCTTTCAACTCAGCAGCTGCTGAACAGAACCAGCCTTGCACAGAGAAATAACCAAGGCCCCCAACACTGGTGGTACTAGAAGAGTGCTGTAGCATCTCCTGGGCACCTAGTGACACAAAGGAGCTTTATTCCCACAGTAGGGTAAATCAGAATGGGATTTCTAGGCTTTGTTAAATTCCTACCTACTCTATTCTAAATATAACTCTCTCTCCATCTATAAAATCTGTACTTCTTATATTACTAGTTATTACTTAGTAGCATTAAAATGTACTAATTATATTGTACTATATGTATTAATATATAGTACATATGTACAAGTACTACCTTGTATTATTATAATTATTTTATATTGTTTAAATAACCACATCAGTTATATAATTCTGCATATATATTTTAGTCTTTTATTAGAATATGTAATAATATTCATAATACTTGGTAATATATGTATTTAGTTATATACATATATATGTACATATAGATAACTATATATATACTTTAACTTTTTATTTAAATATCAATAATCATAATAATATCAAGCAATACTTACTGAGCATTACTGTGTGCCAGGCACAGAACTAAGAACTTTTCCATATAAATTACATTATCATCCTCAATTCACAGATTAAGAATTAATCTGAGAGAGGTTGAATAAGCTTACTGAAGCACTTTAGTGCTGCAGAATCATATCTTACAATATTCAGGGACAATTATAATGCTTATGTATTCAATAGATATCTGTTGAATAAACGCATCTGTTTAGTTGAAAAATATCCACAAAAGACAGGTTAAAAAACTTTTCCGAGGTCACATGGGAAATAAATGACACATTTCAGTTCAACTCTTTCTGCCTCCAGATTCATACTACACTACATTTCTCTTTGATAAAGATAACCACAGAAAATGTAGATTAGCAAAAAAAAAACATCCATGGTATCATCAATGTATCTGCTTTTCTCTACAGATTTTCAAGCTACATAAGCTGGTGCTTTCATTTGACCTTTCCTTTAATTTTCCCACAAGTGTCTGGTATCTTTTTTCAAACCCCTTGTAGGGAAGACCTAGGCCTTCTCTTTCATTTCTTCACCTCATTTCACCTCAACCACAGTCCAAAGCCCTCTGCATGATCATATCTGCTGCTGATGGTCCAGAATCCAGCATTATTTTGTAGGACATGCCTTTCTGAACCTGGGAGCCCGGTGAGATTTCACTGTGTAATCTGGGGCAATAAGAAATGTTCAGGTAACCATCTTTAGCCTTTAGCTGCCCTCATGTTTTATTGAAGCATTAAATCATCCAGTTGTAAATCAGTAAGAAAAAGTTTTAAAGGCTTGATAAGGTTTCAAGTAAATTATCAGATGCTTGGACAAGGATATATTCACAAAGGTTGTCTTTACAATGTTATCTATGCTAAGAAGAAGAAGAAAAAAAGGAAACCAAATGGCCAATTTCATACAACTGAGAAATTAATTATAATGCATTCATATTATAAGCTATTATTATGCAGTAATTTAAAAAAGGTTTTTTAAAAGTTCTGACAGAAAAATTAAACAAAATAATTGAAGAAAAAGTTACAGACAACATGACCATGTAATATATCTGAAATATGAATTACTTTTATAATTAAAATATATGTATTACCCTGTCAAATCTTGAACATGTATTTTCCTAACTAGAAAGCACTACGTTACACACTAGAGCCTCAGTGTGTGCTATCTATTAGTAACTGGCAATGTAGGAACCTGATACTCAAAGTACAGTCATCAGTTACCCCTGGGAGTTTCTTACACTGTTTGGCTTCACCCGGACCTATTGAATCAAAGTCTGCACTTAAGAATATTCTCCAGGGATTAAAAACTCCATTGAAAGTATTCAGAGCAGATTAAGGGAATGTGAAGATAGAATATCAGATATAGAAGACAAGATTGCGGTTAAGGACCATGAAAACAGAGATTTCTTAAAAATAGTAAAGGACCATGAGAAATCAATCCAGCAGCTGCTAAATGATGCAAAGAAAAATAACATATGACTGATAGGAGTCCACAAAAAGCAGGACAAAGTACAATTGACAGTAAAAATCTGTTTACAGAAGTAATAGTAGAAAACTTCCCACACAGAGGTAGAGAATTGAACATACAGATAAGTGAGGAATATAGAACTCCACCTAGCCATGATAAAAAAAAATCTACACCAAGACTTATAATAGTCAAGATCCAAGAAATGCAACAGAAGAACAAAATCCTACAAACAGTTAGAGAAAAGAAACAAATCACATACAAAGGAAAGACCATCAGAATCACAGCAGACTTCTCAACACAAACCCTCAAGTCAAGGAGAGCCTGGAGTGAAGTATTTCAAGCCCTAAAATAAAATAACTTCCAACCTAGACTGTTGTATCCTGAAAAATTATCTTTCAAAATAGATGGAGAAATTAGATACTTCCATGACAAATAACACCTGAGAAATTTAATAAAAACCAAACCAGCACTCCAAACAATTTTAAACAATATCCTAGAAAAAGACAATGAAGGACACAACTCCTGAGCCACAACAGAGGGAAGCACCAGGCAAAGGAAGGAACTAAAGGGAAAGGGGGAAAAAATAACAAATAAAAGAGCCAGCAACAGTAAAATATCATGACAAGGATGAGTCAATATCTATCAATTATAACTATCAATGCTAAGGGCCTCAATTCACCAATCAAAAGACATAGACTGGCAGAGTGGATTAATAAGCAAAATCGAACAATATGCTGAATAGAAAAAACACACCTAACTCAAAAATAAATGCACAGACTGAAAGTAAAATGATGGAAACCAGTTCTCCATGAAACAGGAACCTGGGAAAAAAGCAGGGGTAGCCATTTTATTTGCAGACAAAGTAGATTTCAAACCAAAATGAATTAAGAGAGACAAAGATGGTCACTACACCCTTATGAAGGGAACAATACAAGAGGAAGAGATGACAATCCTAAATATATATGCACCAAATATGAATGCCCCAACTATACAAAACAAATATCGATGGATATGAAAAATCAAATAAACACTAATACAATTGTAGTGGGGGACCTCAATATCCCACTTTCACAAATAGATAGATCATCGAGACAAAAAAGCAACAACGAAATTCTAGAACTGAACCAAGCTACTGAACAAATGGACTTAATAGATGTTTACAAAGCATTCCACCCCACAAAATCAGAATATACATTCTTTTCAGCTGCACACGGGTCATTCTCCCAAATAGGCCACATGATAGCTCATAGGACATGTCTAAGTAAATGCAAAAGAAATGAAGTTACCCCCTGTATATTATCAAACCATAGTGCAATAAAATTGGAGATGAATAACATAAACTACAAAACACCCACAAAAACATGGACATTGAATAAAACCCTGCTGAAAAACCAATGGGTCACAGAGGAAATTAAAGAAGAAATTAGACAGTTTCTACAAGTAAATGATAATGCCAGTACAAGATACAGGAATCTGTGGGACACAATGAAAGCAGTTCTACACGGGAAATTCATAGCAGTGAATGCCCATATTAGGAAAACAGAAAGAACTCAAATAAATAAACAAATGCAGAACCTCAAGCTCCTAGAAAAAAAGAGCAGAACAAACCCAAAGCTCATACAAGGGAGGAAATTATAAAGATCAGAGGAGAAATCAATGCAATGGAGACTAAGAGAATGATGCAAAAAATCACTGAATCAAAGAGTTGGTTTTTCAAAAGAATAAACAAAATCGATAAACCTTTAGCCAACCTTATCAAAAAAAGGAAAGGAAAGGCTCAAATACATGAAATTAAGAATGAAAAAGGTCGCCCTACCGAGGTCCTGAGTCACACAGAACACGCCAAATCAGCCCACTGCAGACAGGCACGTCTGCCCACTCCCTACTGAGGTCCCTAGACGCGCGAAAGACACCGAATCACCCTGCTGCAGACAGGCAACCACCTAGTTCCACACTACAAAGATGCAGAGGACACCAGACCACCAGATCAAGGTACTGAGTCCCGCTGTTCCCCGTCCAGAGGTAGGGGCTTCTGAGCTGTCATCCCACTGCTCCTGGTCCAGAGGAAGGGACTTCCTGGTCACCATCCCTCCCACTGCTCCCAGACCAGAGGAAAGGGCTTTAGGGCCACCTTCTGTCCCACTGCTCCTGGTCCAGAGGAAGGGGCTTCCCGGCCACCATCCCTCCCGCTGCTCCCAGCCCACAGGAAAGGACATTTGGGTCACCATCCCTACCGCTGCTCCCGGCCCCTGGCCCACCTCACCCAGCTCAGAGGAGGTAATCCAGGCAGGCACTAACAGCCCCCTGCCCCAGTTGAAATGAGAAAACAGGTAAATAAGTCTCAAAACCAGACTTCCAGATCACCTACAGCAACCCCAAAGGGAAATGAGATGGAACACTCTGATACTCAACCACCTGGACCCACTGAACTGGCAACAAAAGGGGATCTGGAAAAAAATGAAATCAGAAATAATTTCTCAGATAACAGGAGAAATTGTGCCCCTGGTGCAAGACATGATTAATAAAACTACAGAGGAGCTGAGGAACATGATGGAATCCCAACATAAGAAACAAATGGAATCCATAAAACAGATGCAAATAGATTTCCAGGACATGAAAAACTCCACTGAAAGTCTACAAAGCAGAATGAACCAATGTGGGGACAGAATTTCAGATATAGAAGATAAGATTGCAATTAGTGATCAGGAAAAGAAAAATTGCTTCAAAATTATAAGGGAACATGAGAAATCAATCCAGCAGCTGCTAGATGATGCAAAGAAGAATAACATAAGAATGATTGGGCTCAATGAAGAAACAGGAGAGAGTGGAGATGGCTTAAAAAATTTCTTCACAGAAATAATGGCAGAAAACTTCCCAAGCAGGGGAAAAGAGCTTGACATACAGATAAGTGAGGCATATAGGACTCCAAATAGCCTTGATCAAAAAAAAAATCTACACATAGACACATAATTGTTAAGATTTCAGAAACACAACAGAAGAACAAAGTTCTCCAAGCAGTCAGAGAAAAGAAACAAATCACATACAAAGGAAAGCCCATCAGAATCACAGCAGACTTCTTAACACAAACCATCAAGGCAAGAAGAGCTTGGAGTGACATATTCCAAGCCCTAAAAGAAAACAGCCTCCAACCCAGATTGATGTACCCTGCAAAACTATCTTTCAAAATGGATGGAGAAACAAGATGCTTTCATGACAAAGAGCACCTTAGAAACTTCGTGAATACCAAACCAGCACTCCAAAGAATTTTACACAATATCCTAGGAACAGACATGGAGGAGCACAACCCCAGGAAGCAAAGCAGAATGAACCCATCTGGCATGACAAGAAATTAAATGTAAAGGGGGAGAACCCAACGAAAAGAAAAAGTCATGGCAATGACAAGTCAATATGTTTCAGTTATAGCCATTAATATTAATGTTCTCAATTCAAAAATCAAAAGAAATAGACTGGCAGAATGGGTCAAGAAGCAAAATCCAACAATATGCTGCATACAAGAAACACACTTCATTCAAACGGAAACTCATAGACTGAAAGTTAAAGGGTGGAAAACAATGCTCCACGCGACAGGAACCCGAAAAACAGCAGGAGTAGCTATCCTCTTTGCAGATCAAGTAGATTTCAAACCAACACTGATTAGGAGAGATGAAGAAGGACACTACATCCTTGTAAAGGGAACAATCCAAGAGGAAGAGATGACAATCATAAATATCTATGCACCAAACACTAGTGTACCCAACAATAAAAAATCAACACTAATGGACATGAAAAGTCATATATGCACTAATACAAATGTAATGGGGGACCTGAACACTCCAGTGTCACAAATATATAGATCAACTATACTAAAAATAAGTAATAAAATACAATAACTCAATCGAACTCTTGAACAAATGAACTTAACAGATGTTTACAGAGTCTTCTACCCCACAAAATCAGAATACGCATTCTTCTCAACCACACATGGGTCATTCTCCAAAATAGACCACATACTCAAACACAGAATATGTTTAAGTAAGTGCAAAGGAACTGAAGTTATCCCCTGTATATTATCAGACCATAGTGCCATGAAATTGGAGATCCATAGCAAAAGAAACTCAAAAAATTTCACAAACAAATGGAAATTGAACAACACACTTCTGAATAACCAATGGGTCACAGAGGAAATTAAAGAAGAAATCAGACAGTTCCTTCAATTCAATGACAATGACAATACAACATACCGGAATCTAGGGGACACAATGAAAGCAGTCTTACGAGGGAAATTCATAGCAGTGAATACACATATTAGGAAAACAGAATGAGCCCAATTAAACAACCTGATGCTGAACCTCAAGCTTCTAGAAAAAGAAGAGCAGGACAACCCCAAAGCTCATACAAGGGAGGAAATTATAAAGATCAGAGGAGAAATCAATGTAATGGAGACTAAGAGAAAGATGCAAAAAAATCAATGAAGCCAAGAGTTGGTTCTTCGAAAGAATCAACAGAATTGACAAACCTTTAGCCAACCTTGTCAGAAAAAGGAAAGAAAAGGCCCAAATCCATGCAATTATGAATGAGAAGGGTGAAATTACAACAGACCCAGCAGAAATCCAGAGGATCATCAATACCTACTTCCAGAACCTATACGCCAATAAGATGGACAACACAGAAGAAATGGACAGATTCCTAGATACATATGAATTACCAAAGTTGAACGAAGAAGACCTAAAAATTCTGAACAACCCAATATCAACCAATGAAATTGAAAATGTAACTAAAAACTTATCAACTAAGAAAAGCCCAGGTCCTGATGGCTTCACTGCTGAATTCTACAAGACATTTAGAGAGGAACTGCTGCCACTACTGTTAAAACTCTTCAATGAAATTGAAAGGGAAGCAATACTCCCAAATTCATTCCTCCAAGCAAGCATCACCTTGATCCCCAAAGCAGAGAAAGACCAAACCGAAAAAGAGAACTATAGGCCAATCTCATAAATGAAGATAGATGCAAAAATCCTTAATAAGATACTGGCAAACAGAATGCAGAAGATCATCAAGAAGCTCATACACCCTGATCAAGTGGGATTCATCCCAGGGATGCAGGGATGGTTCAATATATGCAAATCAATCAATGTAATACACTATATCAATAGAGCCAAGGACAAAAACCATATGATTATCTCCACAGATGCAGAAAAAGCATTTGACAAAATCCAACATGCATTTATGATAAAAACCCTACAAAAAAATTGGAATAGATGGTCTCTACCTCAAACTGATAGAAGTCATCTATGAAAAGCCAACAGCCAATATCATACTAAAACATGGTCAAAAACTGAAATCCTTCACACTAAAATCAGGAACAAGACAAGGATGTCCACTAGCACCACTCTTCTTCAATATAGTTCTGGAAACATTAGCCATGGCAATTAGACAAGAGAAAGAAATAAAAGGAATAAAGATAGGTAACGAAGAATTCAAACTGTCATTATTTGCAGATGACATGATACTCTGTATAGAACACCCCAAGAACTCCACCAAAAGTCTTCTAGACTTAATAACCAAATTCAGTCAAGTAGCTGGATACAAGGTCAACACACAAAAATCAATAGCTTTCCTCTACACCAATGACAGACTCACTGAGAGAGAAATAGGGCAAATAATTCCTTTCACAATAGGATCCAAAAAACTGAAATACCTAGGAATCATCCTAACGAAAGCAATCAAAGACCTCTTCTCTGAAAACTATGGCACTCTGAAAAGAGAGATTGAAGATGATATCAGAAAATGGACAGACATCCCCTGTTCCTGGGTAGGAAGGATTAATATAGTGAAAATGGCCATACTTCCAAAACTGCTATATAGATTCAATGCAATTCCAATTGAGATCCCAGCAGCATACTTCATAGACCTTGAGAAAACAATCCAAACATTCATTTGGAACAAGAAGAGACCCAGAATAGCAAAAGCAATTCTAGGTAACAGAGACATGGCAGGGGGTATCACAATCCCCAACCTGCAACTATACTACAAAGCTACTGCGATAAAAACAGCATGGTACTGGCAAAGAAACAGACTTGAGGACCAGTGGAACAGATTAGAAGATGCAGAAACAACACCAGACACACTCAGCCATCTCATCTTCAACAAAGGAGCCAAGCAACCTCACTGGAGGAAAGATAGACTCTTTAATAAATGGTGCTGGAAAAATTGGGCTTCAACTTGCCAAAGATTAAAACTAGACCTGTATCTCTCACCATGCACTAAACTAAAATCAAAATGTTTTAAAGATCTAAATATTAAAATAGAAACTCTGAACCAGTTGGAACAGAGGTTAGGTAGAACCCTTGAAGACATCGGTGTAGGAAAAGATTTTACGAACAAAACCTCAGTTGCCCGTGAACTAGCACAAACAATCAACAAATGGGATCTCTTCTTATTAAAAGGCTTCTGCACAGCATGAGAAACCACCAGCAGTGTGAAGAGACAACCCATAATGTGGGAAAAAATCTTCACCTGCTCTTCTTCAGACAAAGGTCTACTATCTTGAATCTATAAAGAACTTAAAAAGATCAGACCTCCCAAATTTAAAGACCCAATCCAAAAATGGGCATCTGAAATGAACAAACATTTCTCACACAAAGAAGTAGAAACAGCAAATAAATACATGAAAAAAATGTTCAACATCACTGGTCATTCGAGAGATGCAAATGAAAACAACACTGAGATTCCACTTCACTCCAGAAAGAATGGCTGCTATCATGAAATCCACCAATAACAAATTCTGGTGGGGCTGTGGGAAAAGAGGAACCCTGCTCCACTGCTGGTGGGAGTGTAGACTGGTGCAAGCACTGTGGAAATCAGTATGGAGATACCTCAAAGAACTAGGACTGGAAGTCCCATTTGACCCCACTATTCCACTGCTGGGGATCTTCCCCAAAGAATTAAAAGAATCATTCCACAGTGATATATGTGCACCCATGTTCATAGCAGAGCAGTCTGTAATAGCTAAAACTTGGAAACATCCCAAATGCCCATCAACTGGAGACTGGATAAAGAAAATGTGGTTTCTTTTTATAAAACGGAGTACTACTCAGCCATAAAAAATGAGAAATTAGAGACATTTATAGCTAAGTGGATGCACACTGAGGTGATACTCTTAAGTGAAATAAATAGGACACACATGTGTAAATACCGAATAGTTTCTCTAGTATGAGAAACTGAGAGTGTAAATAAGGATTAAAAGGATTAATAACTAATAATTGATACTTTGAAACAGGAAAATGTCCAAAGGGGTAGGGGTGTTGGGAGGAGATGGGGAAGGGAAAGAA
Source organism: Heterocephalus glaber (assembly GCF_053883595.1). NCBI lineage: Eukaryota > Metazoa > Chordata > Mammalia > Rodentia > Bathyergidae > Heterocephalus > Heterocephalus glaber. Next base: position 1,588,380 of record NW_028258339.1, on the reverse strand, counting down.
GGGAAAGGAAAAATTATAAGAAAAGGAAAAAATGAAATAAAGTCTTTGTAAATAGGGAAGGGTGGAGAGGGTGAAGGGAGCACAAGGAATGGGGAAAAAATAAGAACCAAGATACATCATGGACAGGTACAAGTACCCAATGATAAATGTAAACATATTGTATACCGAAAATGTACCAATAAAACAATTTAAGCCAAAAAAAAAAAGAATATTGTCCAGGTAATTTGTATGCACAGTTAAGTTTGAGAAGCACTTATCTAGAAGGCTGTAAAACTGGAAGATGAAAAAAATGTTGGCAGATTCTTCCCAACATATTCTATCCAACTTATTCTATCCAAGCTGTCCTTCTGTCTTTCTCATGTATGTTTATCCATATCCTCTCTTAGATGGTAAGATCAGTAAAAGGTAGTAATTGATATCTTTCTCTTCCCTTGTACCAACTTCTACCATCCAGGCGGCCCTCAGTAAGTCCTTATCAACTGAAAATACTTTTAAAGAACATATTTAAATGTAATCATGATAACACTGATTTAACATAGCATGACAACTAAGAGTACAGAATCTACCTGCCACCCTGAGAGCAAAAGTTATCTTCAAATATTTTTCCAGCTATGTGACCTTGGGCATGTAACTTGAATAGGTGTCTTAATTTCCCCATCTGTGAAATCGAGTTATTAATAAAACCCACCTCAAAAGGTTGTTATGAAAGTTAAATGAGTGAAGGGATGTGAAAATCTTACAAGGCAGGAGGATCACCAATTTCCAGCCCAGCTTAGGCAACTGAGCAACTTAAACCCTGCCTCAAAACAGACAATAAAGAAGGCTGGGACTATAGCTCAGTGTGAAAGTCCTGGATTCACTCTCTAGTAGCTCAATAAATAAATAAATAAATAAATAATAGAATGAGGTAGGAATTGATAGTTTGACTATTTTGAGAGCCAGATTCTAAGACTGCAGGATTTAGATGTGTAAGACTCACTGATACAAATAATAAAAACAATGCATATTGCATATATTACATTCAGTAACCTAAAGGTGACGTGAATAGATTGTGGAGAGGAAGGCAAGGATAATCATCTGGGCTTCTAGGACTTCCTCCTGAAGTATTCTAGGACATGAAATGATTAATGCAAACTGTACCCTCAACTATCTAGACTCCCCCTGGACTGGAAGTAGGCAGAGATATTTCTATACCAGAATCAAGGAATCTGGAACACACAGGTAAGAGAAAGAGAAAGACCCACAAGGTACCTCCAACACTCCTTTCTTGGACATTGCTATCTCTGGTTCTTCTTTCCTGCCCTAGGGATTCATCCATTTAGCAACATCCTCCCAACAACTGAGGCAAACCACATATTGCTCTGAAAAGAAGCTAGAGAGAGATAATGCCTATGATTTGGGCCAGAGCTAGGAAAGTAGTATAATGTCCCTTTCCTGTTGAAGAGACTGAAGAGGGGATGGGTTAAGCAGTGGCCTTTGGGAGTCTTCCAAACTTTTAGCAATCAGTGGCAGCATCTAAGGGACAGAAAATTCCCGGAGGGCAGAGGCATAACTAGGTCTCCTAGCATGGTATTTGGCACACAATTGGGAACTTTCTGGCATATGGTTACCAATCTCTTTGTATAATTATGAAGTATTAAATCCCTTAGGTAAAGAAATAGCAAAAGAATCTTAGCCACCACTATGTATTAAAGGACAGAAAAACAGACACTGAATTATCTGTACATATAAGTGAGAGATTTGAACTATCTAAAAATAAGGTAATATTGAAAAGTCAACCAAAAGTAGAAGTCACAGGACCTAGAACCCACAATATGTGAATAAAGCAAAGGGTAGGAGAGTAGGGAAGGAGAAACAAAGATTGCATTACAATCTTCTCTTAGTCACTTCCCATCACTGGGACAAACACTAGCAACTTAAAGGTAGAGTGGTTTATTTTGATGCATGGTTTCATTCTATGTTCAGTTGGCTCCTAGGAAGAAACAGGACGGCAGAGGGGCATAGTGTAAAAAATGGTGCTCAACCAATGGCAGCCAGCTAGCAGGGGGAGAAGAGAGGAGCCAGGGACAATAATGCATACTTTTAGATCACTCTCCCACTGACCCACCTCCAACAAGGTCCTATCTCCTAACAGCATATTCAGCTACGAATTCATCAATGGATTAAACCATTGATGAGTATAGTACCCCAATCCAATCACCTTCCACATACATGAGAATTTGGGGGGATAGTTTAGATCTAAACCATTACAAACCTTGAAGGATGCTGTGGCTAAAAGTGAATCTGTGATGGTACTGATGACATTTAAATGGAAAATTCAAACTTAAAGCATTATAGAAACAAAGTTGAATCCTATCTGAAAAGGACATTATGAAAAAGCTCATTAAAGAAATCACATATCATGTAGACACTGCATAAAGTTCATAAGTTTGGCAAAGTACTCATTGTACCTGAGCATCACTTACAAAGCTTCATGCTTCAGTACAGGGATACACTCATCTTTTTGTAATGGACAAAGAAAGAACATATAAGGTAGTGGCAGCCCTAGAGTCTGCATCCTCAGAGGATCTCATATTGAGAAAAGCCAAAACTCTAGAATTAAATGGTTGACTCCAACCTCTGTCTCTGTTTTTCTCTCTCTCTCTCTCTCATCCCTCTCATGGACAGGCATGGAACCTACGGCCTTGTACATACTAAGCAAGGACACTACAACTGAGCTACACTGCTAGTCTCCTGATCCATATATTTCATTTCCTATCTCACTTAATTCCTCTCCAAAATATATAGCTGGATGTTATGAGTTTTATTCAATTACCTAAAATATCTGAAAACACCTAACACTTAAGATCTTGAGTAGTCAGAGTTCTCCACAAAAACAGAATCAATAGGATACAAATGGATAAACAGAAAAAGATTTATCCTGAGTGATTTGCTGATGTGATTATGGAGGCTAAGAAGTCTCATGTTCTGTCATCTGGAAGCTGGAGGCCCAAGAAAGCCAATAGTGTGGCTCCACTCCAAACCTGAAGACCTGAGAATCAGGAGAGTCAAGGGTGTAGGGCCCAAACTGAGTCAGAAGGCCTGTGAACTAAGAGCACCTATCAAAAGGCAGGAGAAGTTTGATGTTTCAGCTCAAGAAGAGGTGGGGGGAAATCACCTAGTCTCCATTTTTGTTCCATTTTTATAGATAACAAACTTAATGCCTTCTGACATTGAGTGAAAGTGGGTCTTCTTTTCTCAGTCTACTGATTAAAATGCTGATTGCTTCTAAAAACAACCACCTAGACACATCCAAAACTAATATTTTTTTTAGTTATGTGGACATCCCTTAGCCAGGGCAAGTTAGCATATATAATTAAACTTCACAACCACTGTCAAACATATTTGTAAAGCCCCTTATTATAGGCACAAAGGAAAAGAAGTTTTAGGGTCAGGCTTTTTAAGGATTAAAAAATCCTGGGCCTGCCATAGCACCGCTCCCAGTGCAGAGGAGGTGGGCCAATCCCAGCACCCGGGAAGAGGCTCGTGGGCAGCCATAGCACTGCTCCCAGCGCAGAGGAGGTGAGCCAATGCCAGCACCCAGAAGAGACTCCTGGGGCACCATAGCACTGCTCCCAGCACAGAGGAGGTGAGCCACGCAGGCACCAGCTGCATACCCCCCCCATATGGAAATGGGAAGACACATAAACAAGTCACAAAACCGGACTTCCAGACCACTTACAACAACCCCAAAGGGAAATGAGATGAAACAATCTGATACTCAACCACCTGGACTCCCTGAACTGGCAACAAAGGAGAATCTGGAAAAAATGAAATCAGAAATAATTTCACAGATAACAGTAGAGATTGTGCCCATAGTGCAAGACATGATTAATAAATCTAGAGAAGACACAGATTAAAAAAAATAGAGGAGCTGAGGAACATGATGGAATCCCAACATACGAAACAAATGGAATCCATAAAACAGATACAAAAAGATTTGCAGGAGATTAAAAACTCCATTGAAAGTTTATGCAGCAGAATGAGCCAATGTGAGGACAGAATTTCAGATATAGAAGATAAGATTGCAATTAATGACCAGGAAAACAAAAATTTCTTTGAAATTGTAAGGAACCAAGAGAAATCAATCCAGCAGCTGCTGGATGATGCAAAGAAGAATAACATAAGACTGACTGGAGTCAATGAAGAAACAGGAGAGAGTGCAGATGACATTAAAAAACTGTTCACAGGAGTGATGGCAGAAAACTTCCCAAGCAGGGGAAAAGAACTTGACATACAGATAAGTGAGGCATATAGGACTCCAAATAGCCTTGATCAAAAAAAATCTACACATAGGCATATAATAGTTAGGATTCCAGAAACCCAACAGAAGAACAAAATTCTACAAGCAGTTAGAGAAAAGAAACAAATTACATACAAAGGAAAGCCCATCAGAATCACAGCAGACTTCTCAACACAAACCGTCAAGGCAAGAAGAGCTTGGAGTGATGTATTTGAAGCCCTAAAGGAAAACAACCTCAACTCAAACTGATGTACCCTGCAAAACTATCTTTCAAAATGGATGGAGAAATAAGATACTTTCATGACAAAGAGCACCTCAGGAAATTCATGAATAACAAACCAGCACTGCAAAAAAATTTTAGACAATATCCTAGGAAAAGACAATGAGGATCACAATCCCAGGAAGCCCAGCAGAATGAATCCATTAGGTGTGACAAGAAATTAAATGCAAAGGGGGAGAATTCAACAAAAAGAAAAAGTAATGACAATGATAAGTCAATACGTATCAGTTATAAACATCAATGTTAATGGTCTCAATTCATCATTCAAATAAATAGACTGGCAGAATGGGTCAAGAAGCAAGATCAAACAATATGTTGCATGCAAGAAACACTCTTAATTCAAAAAGAAACTCATAGACTGAAATTTAAAGGGTGGAAAACCATGCTCCGTGTGACAGGAACCCAAAAAAAAGCAGGAGTAGCTATCCTCTTTGCAGATCAAGTGGATTTCCAACCAAAATCTGAAACACTTCTTGTCCCAAGAATTTCAGATAAGGGATAGTCAACTTACATGTACAAAGCTATTGTGAACATGTATTTTCATACCGCTTAAGTAAAAACTTAAGAACAGAACTGTTGGTTCTTTTTTTTTTTTTACTAGGCAAAGAATTTTATTAATCTTTGTTTCAAACTTTATTCCCAGGCTTCTTCATTAATTGCCTGCAAAGAAGGAATTGTATGTAAGCAAAAACTGAAAAGAGCTGCAGTGTCCAAGAGGCTTGGGCTTAAAAACATTAGAGATCTAGATTTTATCAGATCCATAAACAAAAAACAATTTTAAAAAGCAGTCATAATATAAAATAGCAACTCCCAGTAACTTCTTCCAAGTTATATCTTTTACAGAAGCTGACTCAATTCAGTTTGCCTCATTCTTAGAAGCCTCATCAAAATTCTCCACAAGATCTGTAACTTCATCATCATCATCCTCTCCAGTAGCAAGTGGTGCTTTTCCATCCACAGATTGTCTGGGCAGAGCTTCAACCAGTCTCCTTAAACTAGTCAGACTGTCTGCACCGAGCTGGTTCAAGATGCTGGGTAGCATTTCTGTCAGCTGTTTCGTCTCAGCATGGCCTGTAATGGTGAAAGTGTTTGCTGCCAGAGATGCTGGAACTTTTGGGTTGTTGAAGTGGATCACTGTTCCTTGGTTTGTAAACATATTCACCTCTTCAATACCAGAGATATTGTTTACACCTAACTTCTTTAATGAGAACTGAAGTTTTTTATCATCTGCTGTAGCTGTTCTATGAACCACCTTCTTTTTCCTGCAAGCAGTTCCTTTCCCACCAATGCGCACTTGTGCCTGCAATTTGGCGAGTTTTTCCTGGTTCATGATAGTTTCTTTCATCTTGTCGAAGCGGTTATGGGGCAGCGCAGGGGACTAGGGCTAGCGCTCAGGGTGTCTCAGGCAGATCAGCTGAGATTAGGCGCACACACGAGGACTCAAGATGGCAGCTCAGAACTGTTGGCTCTTTACAGTAATTCAAGTAATTTCTATATCGTTTTCCAAAACGGTTTTATCATTTTACATTCACATTAGCAGTATTCGAAAGTTCTAACTGGTTCACACCTAAACTGATATCTGTTCTTTTAAAATTTTTAACTTCAGCTCCCTAACGAGTGTATAATACGATCTTGTTATTGTACTGATTAGTATTTTTCTGATTCTAGTGTTGCACACCTTTCCTTGTGCTGTACTGGCTATTTATCATCTTCTGGTGTCTACTTGTTAACTGGGTTTTCTATTAATGAGCTGTAAGAGTTCTTTATGTATTCTGGCCATAAGTTATATGTATTATAAATATGGTCTGTTTAAGTACTACTTTTCATTTTCTTAACGATGTCATTTAACATTCTAAATTTTGATGGAATCTCATTTATCAATTTTTTTCTTTTGTACACCATGTTTTTGTATCCTAAGAAATTCTTGCCTATGCTAAATTCATGAACATTTTCCCTTATAATTTCTCCTTAAAGTTTTATAGTTTTAGTCTTTCATATTTAGGTTTATAGATCCTTTCAAGTTATATTTATGTATGGAAATAAAGGGCTGAGGTTAATTTTTTACATGCAGATAACAGGTGTTCTAGTACCATTTGCTGAAAATGCTATCTTTTCCTCTGCCCTTGAGTTGAGTTTATGTTCTATAAAATGTTAATGTTAAATAATCTTTCAAAACTCAGTGGACCATATATGTGTGGTTCTATTTCCAGATTTTCTGTTTTATTCCAATGATCTATATGTCTTTCCTTACACCAACACTGCCTTCATTACTGTAGCATTAGAGGAAGTCTTAAAATTAGGAAATAAATGTCCTCCAACACTGTTTTTTTTCTTCTTTTTCTTTTTACTTTTCTAGGTCCTTTGTACTCCTACATAACTTTTAAATGTCAATATCCAATTCTTCATTTATAGTAAGTATACACAGACCTGAATTTTTATATATACCTTGTGTTTTCTAATCCTGCTAAATTCAAATACAAGTTCTAGGGGCTCTTAGAGACTTCTTAGTATTTTCTCTGTAGATGATCATTTCATCTACATACAAAGATTTTGCTTCTACCTTGCCAATCCTATGCTAATTGTGTCTTTTTATTGCCAGACTATTTTGGTTTGGGCCTGTGTTTCAAAGTTTAAAGGATAGGTGAATAGTACACATATCTGCCCTTGTTCCCCAACTTAGAGAGAAAGCATTGCATCTTTTCCATTTATATAAGGCAATTTTGCTGAAGTATGGAGTACATGTCTTATCCATTGAGAAGGTTCTGTTCTACTTCTAGCCTCCTGATAGCTTTTACCATGAACAGCTGTAGAATTTAGTCCAATACTTTTTCTGCAACTACTGACAGGCTCATATGGCTTTTTCCTTTCCTCTGTTAAAATGATGACTAATGAGGATGGATTTTCCAATGCTGAATGAACACTGCCATTCCTATAATAAAACCACTTTCAACATACTGCCAGATCTGACTTCTAATAGGTTGTTTTGTTAAACAAATTTTTATCTATGTTCATGCTTTTTTCTTCTATTATCTTTATCCAGTTTTAGTATTAGCACAGTGTTGATTTCCTAAAATGAGGGGAGAACTGTTCCTTCTTTTTTCTGCTTTAAATGTTTGATATAATTTATCAGTTAAAATGTATATGAGCCTCCTGTTGTCATATAGGTAGGTTTTGAAGCTAGGAATATACTTTCTTTAATAGGTGCTATTCAAATTTTATATTTCCTCCAGAGTCAGTTTCATTAATTTGTCTTCCAAGATACTTCTTAGAAGTTGTCAAATTTATTTTAAAAATATTTTTGTAATATGCTTTCTATATCCTTTTAAATTCTGTAAAATGTGTGGCAAAGTTCTCTAAATTTTGATATTGTAATTTAAAAATGTATAATTGATATTGTGTAATAGGAAGAAAAGGTCTAAAGGAGCAGGGGAAGTGGGAGAGGTTAGGGAAAGGAAAGAAGGGAAAAGAAAAACTATGAGAAAAGGAAAAAAATGGAAACAAAGTCTTTGCAAATAGAGAAGGGTGGAGGGGGAGAAGGGAGGGCAGGGGAAGGGGAAAAATAAAAACCAAGATACATCATGTAAAAGTAGAATATCCTAATGATGAATGCATAACTGTATTTTATATCTAAAATGTACCAATAAACTTAATGGAAAAAAAAAGGAATCCTTAATGTCCTGAATTCAAACTTTCCACTTTACAGAAGGGGAAATAAGGCCCTCCAAATGGTAGTAATTTGTTTTAGGTAATAGATCATAGAATTAACTAGCTCAACTAGAGATTATAGGGTATTTTGTTTATATTAATTAAAAATCTGACAGGGTTGCGGAGAGAGTGAAGTTCCATGAAGTCAGGGACCATGTATCTTTTATTTTTCTGCATTACATTTAAGAATTGAGTTATTACCGCAAGTAGTCCCTTCCCACCAAAATATAGGCAGTAAGGGAAATAACCTATGTTTCAAAAATAGAATCCTTACACATATCAGATGCCTTACAGTTTTTACTAAATGCATTTGTAGTTTGAGAAAAATAAGGTTAGGAGACAGACTGGGGCTTATCCTGTGTATGTACAAAAACACTGGAGGAACTTAAATAGCCAACCTGTTGGGATTCTTCTTGTCCTCCAACACTAAAATCTCAGGTAGAACTTATCTTAGGCCTGCACACAAGCCTCTGTCCCATATCTTCACCCACTCATCCCTCCAACTACTGGAGTGAATCAGAAATCACCAGGTATATTCTTTTTTCTGGCACACAGGTCATCTAACCTTTAACTTTATACCACGTTAAGGTACAAAATTTCCCTCATTGTGCATCTTTAAGCTCTAAGATAGGATGCTAACAGATACCTAACAGAAGAACAATGTGGAATAAATGTCTTATTTTTATTTTTCTAAAGCAAAATCATTATTTTCTTCCACACTTCCTATGCTTTGAATGTTTCCCCAAAAATTCATGTGTTAGAAATATAATCCCCAAATTAGTGTTGGTGATATTTGCATATGAGGGCATTTGGGGATACGTGGGGCTACATGAGGTCATGTGGGTGGGGTTCCTATGATTGAATTAATGTTTTTATAAAAACAGGGAGTGAAACCTGAGCTTCTGCTCCCTCATCATGTGAGGCCCTCCACCCTGATATAATGCTGGAAAAAAGACCTCACTATTTGTGGCCCCTTAAGCTTGGACTTCCCAGCCTCCATAACTGTGGGAAATAAATTTCATTTCTTTATAAATTACTGAGTCTCAGAAAAACTGTTGTAAAAACACAATGCAGACTAAAATAATCCTGGTCATGTAAACAAGCTGAAACCCACTGCAGGTGAGGAGTGGGCAAGGAGGAGTTTCTGGCAATTCTCCAAATATGCATGTGTTTCCTGTGAGTACTCTTGTTAAGAGGAGCAGAGTTGGGAGAATAATGGGTAGAGGTGGTTGGAGTCTTACAGTGAGGCTTCTGTCTGACCCCATCTTCTCATGATTGTATGTCAGGAGACCAAGAGGCCCCCCAGATAACCTAGACGTGGTCTCAAGAGGCTTAATAGGCAACAAAAAAGCAATCAATGCCTTTTTAGTATGGTGTGGTAGAGGATTCTGCCTTTGGAAATACGGGCTTCAAGCTATCAGCTCTAAACAGGAAAAGGATCTGGAAGTCACTGCAGACTGTTTCCTGAAGATACCAACTAACTTGCCGTTTTAACCAAGACAATTACTGCTCTAGTCAAATCAGGATCTTTAAAAAAAAAAAAAAAAAGATGCTCTCCTCTCTCTCTCTTTCTCTCTCCCTCCCTCCTCCCCTCTCTCTCCTCAGTCTTCCCACAATTCTTTCTTCATGGCTTGCCCAAATCAGGAATATCATATATAGATCTGCTTACTACCTCTCAGCAGTGATGTTACCAGTTCAGAGTAGCTGGGAAAAAAAAGGCTTAAATCAGGCATGGTAGTGCACGCCTGTTATCACAGAATTATGAGAGGCTGTGGCAAGAAGACCACAACTTTGAGTCTGGCCTGGGGATCTCAGAAACTTAGCAAGACAGTTTCAAAATGAAAAAACAGAAAAAATGGTTGGGCATACAGCCCAAGGCAAAGGCACTGTATTTATTCCCTGGTGCAAGAATGAAAATAGTTTGAAATTATGAACTTATCACAAATAATGTCCAGTTTTATTCAATTAAACTTAGAGATATCACATGCAATTTTTTATACTAGCTAGGCTATATAAATCTTTCTTTCTTTAGTTTTTGGCTTGAATTCATTGATAACTGAAAACAGAAAGAAAATTAATGGCAAGAGGACATCTGTTACTATGGATGTTTACATTCTGAAGTAGGAGGAGGGCACAAAAGATGTCCTGTACTAGGAACATAACTTACATTATCTCATTTAATCCTCACATTCTATGAATATATTCTGTTATGATTACTACATGACTAATGAGGAGGTTAAAGAGAAGCTTAAGAAAGAAGGTAATCCTTCAATATATGACAAATGTTGGTCAATCTTAAGGACATTATGCTCAGTAAAATAAGTCAGTCACAGAAGGATTTCACTTCCATGAGGTATCTAAAATCTTTGAACTCAAAGAAGCAAAGAATAAAATGTTGGGAGTTAGCAGCTAAGAGGAAGAGTATATAGGGATACAAATAAGAGTATATAGGGATATATATAGGGAGTATATAGGGATATACAATTTCAATTATACAAGATGATTAAGTTCTAGAGATCTGCTCTAAAACATTATACCCACAGACAATACTGTATTATATATTAAAAACACTGAAGTTGTTAGTTCTCATATTACATATTCTTACTACAATAAACATAATAAAATGATGAGTACTCCACCCAGTAGCTGGCTCAGAATTAGGGCTCACTGAGATCTGAAAGTGACAGGGTCCAAACCAAGTAAACTGAATAGACTGAAGTGGTAAATAGTCTATGTTCATACCACCCTGAATGCAGCCAATCTTGTCTGAAGTGGTAAATGATACCTCTTGACAAATAAAGCCAAGAACACATCACTGGAAAACAAAACCTAACTAAACATAGCTAAAGAGATCTTCATGCCAACAACAAATTTGACTTCAACTCTCACACACACAAAAAAAGTATGAACAAGAAAAAACAAGGCAATGAAATGCCACCAAAGACTCCTAGCTCTCCTAAAGCAGTCCAAAGGAACATCAATGGAGAGAAAAGCTAACATCAAGTATCTGAGCTTTTCAAAATAACTAAAGACAAAGCAAAGAAACAGTGAGCTCAGAGAATACATAATTCAAAAGATAGTGAAATTATTAAACAAAGTAACCAATGTGATTATGAGAGAAAAAATTAAAAATTGGAAGAGATGACCAAAATGGTTCAAAACATGAATGACAAGTTTACCAAAGAAACAGACTCCATGAAAATATTCCAAACAGAAATCACAGAGATAGGAAATGTTATTTAATTCATAAACAAGAGATATGACAAATATGAAGATAACATTTTAGAAATAAAGGACAAAATGAAATCCTATGATGATATACTCAAAAAGAAAAAAATTAAAATGATGAAATCAAGAAAAATTCATCAACAGCTATTAGATGATGCTAAGACTAACCTGAGGCTAAGTGAAGTTAGAAGGAAACTAGAAGAAAGCATGTATGAGATAAAAAATCTAATTAAAGATATCATGGTAGAATACCTTTGGAGTATGGGAAAGAATGTAACATACAGGTAAGTGAGACTTATGGAATACCAAATAACTTTGATGAAGAAAGAAGTTCCCCACAACAGGTGTTAGACAAAGTACCAGAAGTCCAACACAAAAATAGAAGCATAAAAGCTGTGAGAAAAAAAGCAAAAACAAAATCACTGATAAAGATAAATCCAATAAGGTTACAGCAGACTTTTCAACACAAACTTGAAAAGCCAGGAGAGCTTCAAATAAAGTGTCTCAAGACCTAGAAGAAAAGAACCTGCAGCCCAAACTAATATACCTGCAAAACTATCTTTCAAAATTTATGGACAAATAAAGACATTCCACAATAAAGAACACCTTAAGAAATTCATGAACATAAAACCCAAAACTTAGAAAAAATTCAACAATATCCAAGAAAGAGACAACAAAGCCAACAAAGCCAAAATGTCAAATGGAATGAATACATCGAGCAAGGAGAGTAGTTAAAAAAGAAAACCTAAAGGAGTCAACAAAAGAAAAACAAGGTAATGAAATTAACAAGCCAATAATTTTCAGTAATAACTCAATGTAAATGATCTCAAAATTCCAATTAGAAGACACAAATTGTGACTCCTGGAAGGCAGAGGCAGGAGGATTGCCATGAGTTCAAGGCCTGCCTAGGTTACAAAGTGAGTTCAAGGCCCGCCTGAACTACATAACAAGACGGCATCTCAAAACAGACACAAATTGGCAAACGGTAACAAGGAACAAGACCCAAAGGTCTGATGCAGTCAAGAGCCTCATCTAATTCAAAAAGAAATGCAAAGGATGGAAAACAATATTTGATTCACCAGGGCCCTGAAAACAAACAGGGGTAGAACATTTATTCTGAAGGAAAGTAAACATCAAGTTAAAATTCATAAGAAAACACAGAGAAGGCCACTACTTATTAGTTAAGGGAAGAATTCAACAGGAAGAGATAACAATCGAAAATATATATGCACTGAATATTGGGTACTTCATAAAACAAGCACTACTGGATATAAAAGATCAAATAAACACCAACACAAAATAGACAATATGGTGGGTGATCTCAATATCCCACTTCCACAAATAGATCAACTAAACAAAAAAATTAAGAAAGAAATATCAGACCTGAGCAATACCTTCAAACAAATGGACTTCTGAGATTATCTACAAAAAGAACAAAAAGATGGAGAGGGGTGAGTTCCCCCCACCTCAACTGCCTACTACATACCCCACCCTACTGCAAGAGAATACAAATTCTTTCCAGCAGCACGCTGAATTTCCTCCAAAATACACCACATATTAGTTCATAAACCTTGATTAAATTAATTAAAAAGAATTGAAATCAGCCCATATATACTATCTGACCACAGTGCAATGAAACTAGAAATCAATAGCAAAAGAAAACACAGAAATTTTATAAACACCTGGATATTAAATAACACTCATGAACACTCATATCACAGAAGAAATTGCACAATTCATAGACTCAAATTATAATGCCATTATGACATACCAGATCCTATAGGACACAATGAAAGCAATCATAAGAGGGAAGTTTATTGCTATGAATGTTCACTCAGAAAAACAGAGCAAACTCAAATAAATAATCTATCAGTGCACATTAAGATACTAGAAAAGCAAAAAGAAACCAACACAAACCTAGTACAAGGAGGGAAATCATAATGACAGCAGTAGAAATTAACCAAATTGAGACAAAATAAAAGAACAAAGAATGAATGAATCAAAGGGCTGGTTCTTTGACAGAATAAACAAAAGAGAAATCCTCAGCCAAACTTACCAAAGGCAAGATGTAAATCAATGAAACTAGAAATGAAAAAGGTGAAATAAGAAAAGACAGACAAAATCCAGAAGATCATTAGTAACTAATCTAAAAAATTGTAGTCAAAGTGGAGAATATTGAAGAAATGGACAAATATCTAGATGCACATGAATTATCAAAACTGAATTAAGAAGATATAAAAATAGAAACACTTCAGAAACAGGAAATGAGATGAGCATGGTGGTGCATGTCTGTAATTCCAGCACTCTGGAGACTGAGGCAAGAGGATCACTACAAGTTTGAGGCCAGCCTTGGCTATACAGCAATTTCAAGTCCAGCTTGGACTATATAGCAAGACCTTGCCTCATAAAACAAACACAAAAACAAAAAAGGTAATAAAATAGACCCAATAATAAAAAAACCCTATTAACTAAGAAAAACTTCTGACCTAATGGATTCACCACTAAATTCTACAAGAGTCTCAGGGAAGATCTAGTGCCAGTACTCCTCAATCTACTTAATGAAATTGAAAAGGAAGTAATACTGCCAAACTCATTCATAAAAGCTAATATTACTCATTCCATAACCTGGCAAAGACCCAACTAAAAACTATAGGACAACCTCTTTAATAAACATAAAATTCAAAATTCTCAACAAGATACTGCTGAATAGAATAAAACAAATCATCAAAGAGATCATATATCATGACCAAGAAGGTTTCATACCAAGGATGCCAGGATGGTTCATCATATACAAATCAATAATGTAATACACAACCTAAAGAGAATCAAGGAAAAAAGTTACATTATCACATCAACAGAGGCAGAAAAGCCTTTTGACAAAATATCCATTTGTAATAAAAACTCTGAAGAAAATGAGTATAGAGTGACCTTATCTCAATCTGATAAAAGGATTTATGACAAACCTACCACTAACATATATTAAATGGGGAAATGATGAAAGCTTTCACTCTAAAATGAGTAACATGGCAAAACGTCCACTATCACCACTCCTGTTCAGTGTAGTCCTTGAAATATTAGCCAGAGCCATCAGACAAGAGAAGAAATTAAAAGGATATGAACTCAAAAGGGAGAACTCAAATTGTTCATACATGATCTTCTATATAGAAGACCCAAAAATTCCACTAAAAGACTCTTTGAATTAACTAACAAATTCAGCAACGTAGCAGGATACAAAATCAACACACAAAAATCAACAGCATTTCTGTACACCAATAATGAACTCACCAAGAAAGAAATTAGGAAAACAATACAATTTCAACATCTCTGAGAAATAGAGAAATGAAAATTAAAACAACACTGATATTTCATCTTGCTCCAGAAAGAACAGCAGTCATCCAGAAATTAATTAATAAAATGTACTGCAAGCCAGGCATAGGGGTGCACATCTGTAATCCCAGCACTCGGGAGGTTCAGACTGGAGGATTGCCATGAATTTGAAGCCCATCTGGGTTACACAGTGAGTTCAAGGCCAGCCTGAACTATGTAGTGAGACCATGTCTCAAAAAAAAAAAAGTTGGCAAAGCTGTAATGGAACATTTATATTGTTGGTGGGAATGTAAAGTAGTAGAACCACTATGAAAATCAGTATGCAGAGTCCCCCCAAAAATAGAAATTCCATTGGACCCAACTATTACCCTACTGGGTATCTTCCCACAAGAATTAAAGGCATCATATTACAGTGATACATGCACACCAATGTTTATAACAGCACAATTCATAAAAGCTGAATCTTGGAAGCGACCTATGTTTCTGTCAACAAACCAATGCATGAAGAAAATGTGGTATTTATACAACAGTGGAATACTATTCTGATATTAAGAAGGATAAATTTTAGTCATTTATAGGAAAATGTGTTGAAAATATGTTAAGGGAAATACATCAGTCATACGAATTGAAATACAATATGGTTCCACTATTATGAGAAAGCCAAAGTATAAATAAAAAGAAATACTAAAAAGGAGCAGAGAGATAGATCTACTGCAAATTGGAAAGGGATAAAGGGATGGAGGGAAGGAGTACGGGAGGGAGGGGAAGGGGAAATGAAAAAGAATTAAGAGGTGTCATGTACATGTGCCAAATATTGGAAATTAAAACAGTTATTATGTATTGCAAACATGTATGAATAAAAATGAATAAAAAATGAGGTAAATTAATGTCAAGACAAATTGTAATAAACACAAAAATGAAGGGAGAAAATTTTAAAGTTGCAAAAGAAAACAAATGTGTCACATAAAAATCAACTTTCAAAAGGGAGAATATTTCAAGCAGGATATGTGAGAATGTATCTTATACTCTGAAAATCATTTTTAATAAACAAAAAACAACTTCCATAAGATTATCAGGTGATTGATCTGCAGAAATCTTAGGGTCCAGAAGAGAATGGGAAATGGCGCCAAAAAATGTATACATTTTTCATGGAAAAAAATGCATAAATATGTTAATACTAAATTAATTGAGACATCATGAGATTAATACAACTTACCTTTGGACTGCCCCCAGCACAGAGGAGCAGAGCTGCTCCCTGCGCAGAGGAGAGGAACCTTCTAGGACAAGGTACAACAACCACCAGCACCAAGGACATGAGCCACATGGGTGCCAGCAGCACGCGCACACACCCTCGTTGAAATGAGAAGACACGTAAAACAAATCTCAAAACCAGACTTCCAGATCACCTACAGCAACCTCAAAGGGAAATGAAATGGAACAATCTTATGCCCAACAGCCTGGACTCCCTGAACTGGCAACAAAACAGGACCTGGAAAAAATAAAATCAGAAATAATTTCAAAGATAACAGCAGAGATTGTGCCCACAGTGCAAGACCTGATTAATAAATAGAGAGAGGACACAGATTAAAAAAAATAGAGGAGTGGAGGAACATGATGGAATCCCAACATAGGAAACAAATGGAATCCATAAAACAGATGTAAACAAATTTCGAAGAGATTAAAAACTCCACTGAAAGTTTACGCACCAGAATGAGCCAATGTGAGGACAGAATTTGAGGTATAGAATATAAGATTGCAATTAGTGACCAGGAAAAGAAAAATTGCTATAAAATTGTAAGGAACCACGAGGAATCAATCCAGGACCTTATAGATGATGGAAAGAAGAATAACATAAGACTGATTGGAGTCAATGAAGAAACAGTAGAGAGTGCAGATGACATTTAAAAATCTGTTCACAGAAGTGATGGCAGAAAGCTTTCCCAAGCAGGGAAAAGAACCTGACAAACAGATAAGTGAGGCACATAGGACTCCAAATAGCTTTGACCAAAAAAATCTACACAAAGATTCCAGAAAGATTCCAGAAACCCAACAGAAAAACAAAATTCTACAAGCAGTTAGAGAAAAGAAACAAATCACATACAAAGGAAAGCCCATCAAAATCACAGCAGACTTCTTAACACAAACCCTCAAGGCAGAAAGAGCTTGGAGTGATGTATTTCAAGCCCTAAAGGAAAACAGCCTGCAACCCAGATTGATGTACCCTGCAAAACTATCTTTCAAGTTTGATGGAGAAATAAGATACTTTCATGACAAAGAGCACCTCAGGAACTTCATGAATACCAAACCAGCACTCCAAAAATTTTAGACAATATCCTAGGAAAATACAGTGAAGATCAGAACCCCAGGAAGCACAGCAGAATGAATCCAGCGGGGACAACAAGAAATTAAATGCAAAGGGGGAGAATGCAACAAAAAGAAAACGTCAAGACAATGATAAGTCAATATGTATCAGTTATATCCATTAATGTTAACGGCCTCAATTCACCAATCAAAAGAAATAGGCTGACAGAATGGGTCAGGAAGCAAGATCCAGCAATGTGCTGCATACAAGAAACACACTTAATTCAAAGAAAAACTCATAGACTGAAAGTTAAAGGGCGCAAATCAATGCTACATGCAACAGGAACCTGAAAAAAAGCAGGAGTAGCTATCATCTTTGCAGATTAAGTGGATTTCAAACAAACACTGATTAAGAGAGACAAAGAAGGACACTACATCCTTATAAAGGGAAGAATCCAAGAGGAAGAGATAACAGTCATAAACATATATGGACCAACACTAGTGCGTCCAACCATATAAAACAAATACTAATGGACATGAAAAATCAAGCACTAATACAATAGTAGTGGGGGACCTCAATACTCCACTGTCACAACTAGATAGATCAACTAGACAAAAAAAAAATAAGCAACAAAATACCAGAACTCAATCAAACTCTTGAACAAATGAACTTAACAGATGTTTACAGGGTCTTCCAGCCCACAAAATCAGAATACACATTCTTTTCAGTTGTACAAGGGTCACTCTCCAAAATAGACCACATACTCACTCATTGAACATATTTAAGTAAGTGCAAAGGAACTGAAGTTATCCCCTGTATATTACCGGACCATAGTGCTATGAAATTGGAGATTAATACCAAAAGAAACTGCAAGAATTTCATAAACACATAGAAATTGAACAACACACTTCTGAATAACCAATGGGTCACAGAGGAAATTAAAAAAGAAACCAGACAGTTTCTACAATTAAATGGCAATGCCAATACTACATATCAGAATCTATGGAATGGAATGAAAGCAGTCTTACAAGGGAAATTCATAGGAGTGAATATTAGGAAAACAGAGCAAGCTTCATTAAACAACCTGATGCTGAAACTCAAGCTTCTAGAAAAAGAAGAGTGGGACAAACCGAAAGCTCATACAAGGGAAGAAATTATAAAGATCAGAGCAGAAATCAATGCAATGGAGATTAAGAGAACAATGCAAAAAAATCAATGAAGCCAAGAGTGGGTTCTTCGAAAAAATAAACAAAATTGACAAACCCTTAGACAACCTTATCAGAAAAAGGAAAGAAAAGCTCCAAATCCATGCAATTAGGAATGAAAAGGGTGAAATTACAAAAGACCCAGCAGAAATCCAGAGAATCATCAATACCTACTTCAAGAACCTATACACAAAGAAGATGGAAAACACAGAGGAAATGGACAGATTCCTAGATATGTGAGAACTACCAAAGTTGAATGAAGAAGAGCCAAAAATTCTAAATGATGCAATATCAATCAATGAAATTGAAAACGTAATTAAGAACTTACCACCTAAGAAACGTCCAGGTCCTGATGGCTTCACCACTGAATTCTACAAGACATTTAGAGAGGAACTGCTGCCACTACTATTTATACTCTTCAATGAAATTGAAAGGGAAGCAATACTCCCAAATTCATTCCTCCAAGCAAGCATCACCTTAATACCCACAGCAGAAAAAGAACCAACCAAAAAAGAGAACTATAGGCCAATCTCACTAATGAACATAGATGCAAAAATCTTTAATAAGATACTGGAAAATAGAATGCAGAAGATCATCAAGAAGATCATACACCCTGACCAAGTGGGATTCATCCCAGGAATGCATGGATGGTTCAACATAGGCACATCAATCAATGTAATACACTATATCAATAGAGCCAAGGACAAAAACCATATGATCATCTCAATAAATCCAGAAAAATCATTTGACAAAATCCAACACATATTAAGGATAAAAACCCTACAAAAAATTGGAATAGCTGGTGTCTACCTCAATCTGATAAAAGCGATCTATGAAAAACCACCAGCCAATACTATACTAAATGGTCAAAATCTGAAAACTTTCACACTAAAGTCAGGAATAAGACAAGGGTGTCCACTATCACCACTCCTGTTAAATATAGTCTTGGAAATATTAGCCAAAGCAATTGGACAAGAGAAAGAAATAAAAGGAATAAAGATAGGAAACAAAGAAGACAAACTGTCCTTATTTGCAGAAGACATGATAATCTAAATAGAAGAGCCCAAGAATTCCATCAAAAGTCTTCAAGACTTAATAACCAAATTCAGCAAAGTAGCTCGTACAAGATCAACATGCAAATATCAATAGCTTTCCTCTACACGAACACCAGGCTCACTGAGAGAGAAATAGGACAAACAATTCCTTTCACAGTAACATCGAAAAAACTGAAATACCTAGGAATCAACCCAACAAAAGAAATCAAAGACCTCTTCTCTGAAAACTATACCACTCTGAAACAAGAAATTGAAGATGATATCAGAAAATGGAAAGACATCCCTTCCTCCTGAGTAGAATGAATCAACATAATGAAAATGGCCATACTTTCAAAATTGCTATATAGATTCAATGACATCCCAATTGAAATTCCAGCAGCATACTCCCTGGAACTGGAGAAAACAATCCACAAATTCATTTGGAACCAGAAGAGACCTAGAACAGCAAAGCAATTCTAGGCAACAGAAACATGGCAGGGGGTAGCACAATCCCCAACCTCCAACTATACTACAAAGCTACTGTGATTAAAACTGCATGGCACTGGCAAAGAAACAGACCTGAAGACCAGTGGAACAGGTTAGAAGATACAGAAACAACTCCAAACACACTCAGCCACCTCATCTTCGTTCGACAAAGGAACCAAACACCCTTACTGGAGGAAAGATAGCCTCTTTAAAAAATGGTGCTAGAAAAATTGGGTTTCAACTTGCCAAAGTCTAAAACTAGACCTATATCTCTTGCCATGCACTAAACTAAAATCAAAATGGATTAATGATCTAAACATTAAAACAGAAATGCTGAACCAGCTGGAACAGAGTTTAGGTAGAACTCTTGAAGACATTGGTGTAGGAAAAGATTTTTTGAACAAATCCTCATTTGCCCATGAACTAGCACAAACAATCAACAAATGGAATCTCTTCTTATTAAAAAGCTTCTGCACAGCAAGAGAAACCACCAGCAGTGCAAAGAGACAACCCACAATGTGCAAAAAATTCTTCACCTGCTATTCCTCAGACAAAAGTCTACTATCTAGAATCTATAAAGAACTTAAAAAAATCAGAACTCCCAAATTTAAAGACCCAGTCCAAAAATGGGCATCTGAAATGAAGAGACATTTCTCACACAAAGAAGTAGACATGGCAAATAAACATATGAAAAAACGTTCAACACCACTGGGCATTCGAGAGATGCAAATGACAACAACGGTGAGATTCCACCTCATCACAGAAAGAATGGCTGCTATCATGAAATCAACCAATAACAAATGCTGGTGGGGCTGTGGGGAAAGAGAAACCCTGCTCAACAGCTACTGGGAGTGTGGACTGGTGCAACCACTGTGGAAATCAATATGGAGATACCTCAAAAAACTAGGACTGGAAGTCCCATTTGACCCAACTATTCCTTTGCTGGGTGTCTTCCCCAAAGAATTAAAAGAATCACACCACAGTGATATATGTGCACCCATTTTCATAGCAGCACAATTTGTAATAGCTAAAACTTGGAAGCAGCTCAACTGCCCATCAACTGGAGACTGGATAAAAAAGATGTGCTTTTTTTATAAAATGGAGTACTACTCCACCATAAAAAATGAGAAATTAGAGACATTTATAGCTAAACACATTGAGGCAATACTCTTAAGTGAAATAAATAGGACACACATGTGTCAATACTGAATAGTTTCTCTGGTGTGAAAAACTAAAAGTGTAAATAAGGAATAAAAGGTATAATAGATAATGTGAAATAGGAAGAAAAGTGGCAAAGGGGAAGGGGAAATCTGAAGGGTAGGGGAAAGGAAAGAACGGAATGGAATTAATATGAGAAAATCAAAAAAATGGAAACAAAATCTTTGTAAATAGGGAGGGATGGAGGGGTTGAAGGGAGGGCAGGGGAATGGCAAAAAAGTAAGCACCAAGAGAGATTACGTAAAGGTGCAAATTTTTTTTTTTTGGTACCGTGGTTTGAACTTGGTTCCTTGCGCTTGCGAGGCAGGTGACAGAACCACTGAGCTAAATCCCTGGTCCTCAAGGTGCAAATTAAAAATGATGAATGTCATTACATTGTATACCTAAAGTGTACCAATAAAATTAATTTTTAAGAAAAAGTTACCTTTGCCCTCTACAATTACAAGAGGTGCTCAGGTGGTGGCCATTAGCTTCCAGACATTTATAAAAAATTAAAAAATATGGAAAATATCTTAAGACATATAAAAAAGAATAAATCATGCCAAAATTTATGGGATATAGCAAAGTAATACTAACAATAAAGTTTATAGTAATAAAAATTTACTTTAAAAAGAAACTTCTCAACTAACTCAACTTTACACATCAAAGAACTAGCAATAAAAAATAAGCTAAGCTGAGAATTAATAGAAGGAAATAATAAAGATTACAACAAAAATAAATAGAATAGTAAGTGGAAAACAGAAAAGTCCAACAAAAATATTGGTTGGTTTGCTGAAGAAATGAACAAATTGAAAGCCCTTTGATAGACTAAGAAAAAAAGCCCGAATAAAAATTAAAATTAAAGAGGAGATTTTATAATAGAATACACACAAATGCAAAGGACCATGAGAATATCATTAACAATTATATGCCAGAAAGTTAGATAACCTAGAAAAAAACAAATAAATTCCTAGAAATATACAAGTACCTACACCAAATCATGATGAACAGACCTGTCACTAGTAAGAGATTAGGTCAGTAATGAAAAACCACACAACAAAGAAATGTCCATGTCCCTATGGTTTTAATGGTGAATTCTACCAATTAATTAAAAAAAGAATTTTGGTAGTGGGCCGGGGATTTAGTTCAGTGGTTCTGCCCCCTGCCTCGCAAGCACAAGGTCCCAAATTCGATCTCCGGTACCAGAAAATAAAAAAGAATTAATGTCAATACTTCTCAAACGATTCTAAAATATAAAAGAAGAGAGAACATTTCTAACTCATTTTGAGGCCAAGATTACACTGATACTAACCAGACGGTGATAATACAAACAAACCACAGGTCAATAGACCCCAATTAAAAGAGATGTAAAACTCCTCAACAAAATATAAGCAAATCAAAAGTCACAAAACATTAAAAGGATAATATATCATGAAAAAGTGGATTCATATCTGCCATGCAAGGATAGCATAATATACATAAATCACTATATAAAGCATCACATCAACAGAATGAAGTTCTGTGATGTCAAAAGGCATAGGCATCAAAAAAAAAAGAAGAAACTAAACAGAAAGTGGACTATATGAAACTAAAAAGCTTCTACATAACTAAGGAAACACTTAAAATGAAAAAACAGTCTGTGGAATGGGAGAAAATAACCAAAAACCATTTATCTGATAAGGGGCTAATCCCCAAAATAGACAAAAAATATACACAACTCAATAATAAAAGAACAAATAACCAGATTACACAATGGTCAAAGAACTCGAATAGACAGTTGTCCAAAGAAGACATGCAGGTAGGCCTACCTACAGGTACATACAAAGATGCACAAGGTCACTAATCATACAGGAAATGCAAATTAAAACCACAACGGATTATGTATGACTTTGTAACTGTTAGGATAGTCATTGGAAAAAAATAAGGCAAGCATTGGTAAGGATGTAGAGAAATTGGAACACTCGTGCATTGTAGTGAGAATGTAAAATGCCATAGATGCTATTGAAAACAGTATGCAGATACCTCAAAAGTTGAATTTGAACAATATGTGCTACAGAAATCCCACTTTTGTATATTTACCTAAAATAACTGAAATCAGGATCTTGAAGTGATATTTACCCTATTGTATTCATAGGAGCATTATTGGCAATAACCAATATGTGGAAACAATCGAAATGATCATCAATGGACAGACATAGAAAATTTTATATAACACACAATGGAATATTATTCAGGAAGAAATCCTGTCATATATTACAACATAAATTAGTCTGAAGGACATGATGGTTAATGAAATAAGCCAGTGAAAAAATAAGAAATATTTCAGGATTGTATTTACATAAGAACAGAGGAATAGTAAACTCATAAGAATAGAGTGGAATGGTAGTTGTCAGGGGGTGGACGAGAGAGAAAAATAGAGACTTGTTATTCACCAAGTGTAACGTTTCAATTACACAAGATGAGTAATTTTTAGAGATCTGCTATAAAACATCATGCCTATTGTCAAAAGCATTGCATTTTACATTTGAAATTTACTAAAAGTACAGAGGGAAAAAAGATGGTACAGACTAGTATCAAACAGCAGCTTCTCTGGGCCCTGGACTTGAGGCATCTGGAAGAAAACAACTTGATGAAAAGAAAGAAGGAGGTGGATCTCTGGGAATGGGAGGAAGCTGATAGGAAAACTGGAAACTGTGGAGAACGTAGAGAGATGGAGCGAAGCAGAGAGAAAGAACTAGGCAGTCTAGAAGGTTCAAGGCAGCTTTCAGGAGGGGTACCTGTCTCTTGCTGACAGAGAAGAGAAGAATGGCAATTCCAGAGAGACAGCACATCAGGTTGGAAGTGGTAGCCAAAAGAAAATCCCACAGCTAGTATAAACTGCAAAAGCAGTGAGGCATTTTACTCTGAAAATGACACCTTCTGCAAGGCAAGATGGATATGGGGAGGAAATCCAGTTAAGCACCTGCCATATTTGTGAAGGTTTAATCAAGAGCCATTTTGAGAAGAGGTTAATTGAGTGGGACTGCGACACAGAGCAACTGTAGAGCAGCTATACTCTAGGGTTATGGGTGTCACATTGACATAGCAACTGGATGAGAGACACCCATGGGAGACAGTCATAGAGAAGGCATGGGCTGGACATAGACCATCTGAGAAGTTTATTCTTTTTTTCCCTTAAATTCTTTTAAGGGACATTTTAGGTATGCAATACGTTTACATTTATCATTGGGTGCTTGTACCTGTACATGATGTATCTTTGTTCTTATTTTCTTTCCCCATTACCTGTGTGCCCTTCACCCCCACCACCCTTCCCTATTTACATAGACTTCGTTTCCATTTTTTTTTCTCCTAATTTTTCCTTTCCCCTCTTTCCTTTCCCCTTCCCCTCCCACCACCCCTACTCCTTTGGACTTTTTCTTCCTAATTCAAATTATCAATTATTCATTTTAATCATTTTAATCCTTATTTACACACTCAGTTTCTCACACTAGAGAAACTATTTGGTATTTACACATGTGTGCCCTATTTATTTCACTTAAGAGTATGGTCTCAATATGCATCCATTTAGCTATAAATGACTCTAGTTTTTCATTCTTTAGGGCTGAGTAGTACTCCATTTTATTAAAAAAAAAAACACACCTTCTTTATCCAGTTTCCAGTTGATGGGCATGTGGGCTGTTTCCAAGCTTTCACTATTACAAACCTCCATAAACATGGATGCACATATATCTCTATGGTATGATTCTTTTAATTCTTTTGGGAAGATACCCAGCAGGGGAATAGCTGGGTCAAATGGCACCTCTAGCCCTAGTTCTTTGAGGCATCTCCATACTGATTTCCACAGTGGTTGCACCAGTCTGCACTCCCACCAACAATGGAGAAGGGTTCCTTTCTCCTTACATCCCCGCCAGCATTTGTTATTAGATGATTTCTTGATAGCAGCCATTCCTTCTGGAGTGAGGTGGAATCTCAGCGTTGTTTTCATCTGCATCTCTCGAATGACCAGTGATGTTGAACATTTTTTCATATGTTTATTTGCTCTTTTTACTTCTTTGTCTGAGAAATGTCTGTTCATTTCAGATGCCCATTTTTGAATTGGGTCTTTGAATTTTGGGGGTCTGATTTTTTTCAGTTCTTTATATATTCTAGATAGTAGTCCTTTGTCTGAGGTACAGCTGCTAAAAAATTTTTCCCACATTGTAGGTTGTCTCTTAGCTCTGGTGGTAGTTTCTCTTGCAGTGCAGAAGCTTTTTAATAAGAAGAGATCCCAGTTGTTGATTCTTTGTGCTAGTTCCGGTGCTACTGAGGTTTTGTTCATAAAGTCTTTTCCTATGCCAATGTCTTCAAGAGTTCTACCTAACTTTTCTTCCTGCAAGTTTAGTGTTTCCGTCTTCATATTTAGATCTTTAATCTACGTAAATCTTATTTTAGTGCATGGTGATAGGTATGGGTCTAGTTTTAGTCTTTGGCAGGTTGAAATTCAGTTTTTCCATCACCAATTATTAAATAGGCTATCTTTCCTCCAATGAGGGTGATTGGCTCCTTTGTCAAAGATGAGGTGGCTGAGTATGTCTGGAGTTGTTTCTGCATCTTCTAATCTATTCTACTGATCCTCGGATCTGTTTCTCCACCAGTACCATGCTGTTTTTATCACAGTAGCTTTGTAGTACAGTTTCAAGTTGGGGATTGTGATACCCCCAGCCATGTCTCTGATGCCTAGAATTGCTTTTTCTATTCTAGGTCTCTTCTGGTTCCAAATGAATTTTTGGATTGTTTTCCCTAGTTCTGTGAAGTATATTGTTGGAATTTCAATTAACATTGCATGAAATCTATATAATAGCTTTGGAATTATGGCCATTTTCACTATATTGATTCTTCTTACCCAGGAACAAGGGATGCCTTTCCATTTTCTTATATCTAAGAAGTTTATTATTGAGCTAGGAGGGATGAGAGGGCTCTACCCTCCAGGGTCACAAGCCAAGTTGTGCTTCTGTGGCTTCCAGAGTGGGCTGGATCTGAATGTGCTGGCATTAAATGAACAGACTGCTTGACACCCCACTACTCACACCACTGCTTACATCCAGCACAGAAATCTGTAGTCTGCTTGCTTTCCACATCTACCAATGTGAGCAATGATACTGCTCAGCTGAAGAAATTGCCATAGTCTAGGGTGTACATAGAGGAGCAGGGGGCCACCCTCACAAACCCAAGGAACATAAAACTAGGCAGAGGAAACCATGAATTGTGCTGCAAAGAGTGACACAGAGAATCGCAAGAACAACTACAGCCATAGGGTGGACACCATTGACTGATCATGCCCAGTAGGAAAGGTAGGGCAAGATCCAGTATTCATACATAAAAAGGTGGGTGAATGGTTATGGCTTGTGTTTATATGTCCCCCAAAGCCTCACCTGATCACAGCTGGGGTTTTTCAGAGGTGACTGGATATAGAGTGTGTAAAGCTGGAATTGATTCATGGTGAAGTGCTAGGATCAAATGCACTAGGATTAAGGGTGTGAATGCTACCTGCCCTGAGTAGCCTGGATAAGATATAATGGATAGAAAGAGCTGTGGTTGTCTGTCCCTTGTTGCTTTGCTACCTTCTGTCTGCCATGAACTGTTGAACAGGCATCCTCTGCTATGCCTGTCTACCATGCCACCTTGCCTTGTAGCCAGTTGATTATGGCCTGAAACCTCTACAAACTGTGAGCTAAATAATCCTTTCCCTCTTTAACTTTGGGTATCGGTATTTTGTCTCAGCAACAAGAGAAATGTAAGACAGAAGGGAAATAAAATAGGTCTTAGCAGTGACTCACTATCCCTCCCCAACATCTGCTGGATTCCATGACTATAAACCCTGGAAAGAAACCATTCATTCAAAAAAACAGAGGAATTTCTTGGACTCATTTCTTTCTCTCCCCACTATTGGTTCTCTGGGATTTGGGATTTTTTTTCTCTTTTATTATTTTCCTTTTACTTGTTTTCACTTTTCCTTCTAATTTTCTTCATTTTGCTGTTTTTTATTTTTTCTTATTTTTCATTTTTATCTTCATTAGTATAGCTATTAAGCTTTATTAATGTTTAGATATTTGGTTAACACAAAGTTACTGCTGTTGAATTCATTTCTACAGTTTGTGGAGGTATAGTTATTGCATTTTGTAGATATTTACTATACATCAATGTTTGGGTTGTTTTTGTATTTATATCACTCTACATCTCTTTTCTATGGCTCAGGGTGGTACATTATTAGTTCTTATGATATGTCAATATCTAGTTTGTCTTTGACTCTATTATTGGTGCTGATTTTATTGCTACTGCCAGGTTTGCATAGTTGTTACTATTAACTGGCTTTCCCTATATGCCAATATCTGGATAGTCTTTGTGTCATTAACAATAGTAGTCCATTCCCAGAGAACTGGCTGTTGGACCAATTATACTGCACCCTCAGCTCCCAAATTAATGAAGAAGGTTGGATCATGGGACAGAGGCAAAGACCCATAGTTAGCAATGTCAAAGTGCATTACCTAAAATCATACACTAAGAGATTTTTATACTAGCAACAAATTCTTTCTGATACAATCAACCCACCCACCTCACAACAATAATAACAACAACAAAACACACAAAAGAAGACAAGACAACAAAATCCCTCCAAAAATGTCCATTTCTCCCAAAGCTAATCCATGAGGCAAGGACTGGGAGAAAATTCAAAAGTCAAACAATGGAATTATTCAAAATTATAAGAGGAGGGCCAGGGATTTAGCTCAGTGGTTCCACCATCTGCCTCACAAGCACAAGGTCCCGAGTTTGATCCCCAGTACCAAAAAACAAACAAAAACCCCCAAAAAATGATAAAAAAAAGGAAATAAGCAAATCAATAAGGTATTTGGCCAGCTCACACAAGATAGAACTAAACCAATTTAATAAAAAAAATCAGTGAGTTTACAAAAGATACTAATGAAAAGACAAGTAAGCTAAATGAAATGATACAAAACATGAATGGCCAGCCAGTTTAGCAAAGAATTAATGTGCATGAAAAGATTCCAAACAAAAATGCAGGAGATTAAAAATTCTATTCAAAGCTTGAACAGCAGAAGTGACTAATGTGAGAACAGACTCAGAAATGGGAGACAGGGTGGATGACAGTGATCATATACTCAGAGACACCATAAAAACAAGAGATCGTGAAAAATGGAGCGAACAGCTGCTAGATGATGCAAAGATTAATTAGAATTCACGAAAAATAAGAAGACAGCACAAATGGTATAAAAACCTGCTTACAGAAATAGAACAGAAACCTTTCCAGATATGGGGAAAGAAGAGCAGAATACTTCAAATAGGAGGAAAGAATTTAACATACAGATTAGGGAGGCATAAAGAACTCCCAATACCAGCCATGGTCAGTAAAAACTTCACCATGACACATCACAGTTAAATCCCAGAAGTCCAACACAAGGACAGAATTTTAAGAGTTGTTCAAGAAAAGCAACAAATCACTTACAAAGATAAACCCATTAGAATTATAGCCGAATTTTCAACACAAACCTTAAAGACCAGGAGAGCTTGGAGTGGAGTGTTTCAAGCACTTAAAGAAAACACCTTCCAACTCAGACTGATACACCATGAAAAGTTATCTTTCAAAACTCATGAAGAAATAAGATCTTAACATGACAAAGAGCACCATAAGAAATTCATGAAAATCAAAAGAGCAGTCTGAAAAATTTTCAACGATATTCTAGAAAGAGATAAAAGTCAAGAATGCCAAAAAGTCTGGTAGAATGAATACATAAGGCAAGGTGATCAGTTAAACAAAAGGGGAAAAAGGAAATCAGCAACAGAAAAATAATGCAATAGCAGGAATATGTCTATACTTTTCATGAATAACTTTCAATGTGAATAGTCTCAATTTTCCAATCAAAAAACACACATTTGCAGAATGGATGAAGAAACAAAGCCTAATAGCATGCTGTACACAAGAAACACACCTAATCCAAAAAGAAATTCACACACTAAAAATTGAAGGGTAGAAAACAATATTCTGTCTAACAAGAAATGAGAAACAATCAGGAATAGCTGTTGTATTTTAAAAATTGACTTCAGGACAAAACTGATCAAAAGAAGAAAAGGACATCACTAAATATTACTTAAGGGAAGATTTCAACAGAATGAAAAAACAATTACAAACATATATCCACTGAACAACAGACCATTCAACTTCATAAAACAAAACGCTATATGTAAAAGATCAGGTAAACTTGAGCAAAATTATACTGGAGGAACTCAATACTCTACCATCCCAAAAGGACAGATCAAATACACATTTTCTCAGCAACAGAAGGAACATTCTCCAAAATAAACCACATACTAGCCAATAAATGCTTAAGTAAATGCAAAAGAACTAAAATGTCCCATGCACATTATCCCATGCACATTATACCATCATAGTATCAGATCACTGCACAATGAAACTACAAATCAGTGGCAAAAGAAACCACTGAAATTATGCAAATACATAGAAATCAAATAGTATACTCTTGAATATTCAGTGAGTCACAGAAGAAATCAAGGAAGAAATTAGACTATTCCTAGAATGAAACATTAATGACACTGCAACATACCAGAAATTATGGGACACGATGAAAGCAGTCCTAAGAGAGAAGTTTATAACTGTGAGTGCCCACATCAGAAAATCAGAATGATCTCCAATACATAGCCCTATGAATCACCTCAAGGTGCCAGAAAAACAAGATCAATCCAAATACAAAGGAAAAAAATTTCAAAAACCAGAATGAAAATTAATGAAATTGTGACTTAAAAAATACAAAGGATTAATAAATCAAAGTCGTGGTGCTTTGAAAGAATAAACAAAACACATAGACCCTTAGTCAATCTTAGCAAAAAGAAAAGACCGAAATCAACAATCAATACAATTAGGAAAAAAAAGGTGAAATCATGGTGCAAATTGGCAAAATCTAGAAGCTATTAATAACTACTTCAAAGACCTATGTTCCAATAAATTATAGAATTCACAAGAAACGAACATATTCCTAGAAAAAATGAATTGCCAAAACTAAACAAAGAAAATATAAAAACTGCATAACCCAGTAACAGTCAATAAAACTGAAGAAGTAATAAAAAACCAAGAAAAACTCAGGACCCAGTCGGTTCAGTGCTGAATTCCACAAGAACTTCAAAGAAAATCTAATGCCAATACTCCTCAAACTCTTTTTTTTCCCCTTAGATTCTTTTATTGGTACATTTTAGGTATACAATACATTTACATTTATCATTGGGTACTTGTACCTGTACATGATGTATCTTGGTTCTTATTTTGTCTCCATTCCCTGTGCTCCCTTCACCCCCTCCACCCTTCCTTATTTACAAAGACTTTGTTTCCATTTTTTCCTTTTCTCATAATTTTCCTTTTCCTTCTTTCCTTTCCCCTACCCCTTTGGACCTTTTCTTCCTATTTTCCATTATCAATTATTCATTTTAATCATTATTTACACTTTCAGTTTCTCACACAAGAGAAACTATTCGGTATTTACATATATGTGTCCTATTTATTTCACTTAAGAATATGTCCTCAATATGCATCCATTTAGCTATAAATGCCTCTAGCTTCTCATTCTTTATGGCTGAGTAGTACTCCATTTTATTAAAAAACCACATCTTCTTTATCCAGTTTCCAGTTGATGGGCACTTGGGCTGTTACCAAGCTTTCGCTATTACAAACTGTGCCGCTATAAACATGGGGCACATATATCGCTGAGTCACATATATGATTCTTTTAATTCTTTTGGGAAGATACCCAGCCTCCTCAAACTCTTTAATGAAAGAGAAGGAGTACTCCCAACTTCATTCCTGAAAGGTAGCATTACCGTGATTCCAAAACCAGACAAAGACCCAACTTAAAAAGCAAACTACGGACCAATCTCTTTAATATGCACAGAGGGAAAAATCCTCAGTAAGATACTGGCTAAGAGATAGCAACAAATTATCAAAAAATCATATATCATGACCAAATAGGCTTCATCTCAGAGATGCAACAATGGTTCAATATACACAAATCAATAAATGTAACACATCATGTAAATAGAAGCAAGGACAAAAGTCACATAATCATCTCAATAGGCAGAAAAAGCCTTTGACAAAATTGAAAGTGCAATCATGAAAAAAAAATACCCTGAAAGAAGTAGGTATAAACAGACCTTACTTAAATCTTATAAAAGCCATTTATGACAAACCTATTGCCAACATCATATTCAATGGGGAAAATGCTGAATCCTTTCTCTCTAAAGTCAGGAATAACACAGAGATGTCCACTATCACCATTCCTATTCAATATAGCACTAGAAACATTACTCAAAACAATCAGGCAAGAGAAAGAAATAAAAGGGACATGTATAGAAAAGGAAAAAGTCAAATGATCATTATTTTCAGACGACATGATCCTCAACATAGAAAACCCAAAAATTATAACAAAAGACTCCTAGAATTAAAACCAAATACAGTAATGTAGCCAGATACAAAATCAACACACAAAAATCCATAGTATTCCTGTACATGAATACTGAACATACCAATAATAACATTAGGAAAGTAATACCATTTACAGTAGCAATTAAAATAAATTAAATACTTAGAATGTGAAAGACCTCTATAATTAAAAGTATGGTATTCCAAAAAGGGAGATTGAATAGGACATTAGAAAACAGGAACATACTCCTTGTTCCTAGGTAGGTAGACCCAATCTTATCAAAATGGCCATATTTCTAAAACTGATATACAGATTCAAAGCAATCCCAATGAAAATACCAACAGTATTCCTTGCAGAACTAGGAAAATCAATCCTAAAGTTCATATAGAACCAGAAGAGATACAGAATAGCAAAAGCAATCCTGGCTAAAAAGAGCAAAGCAAGGAAGCATCACAATCCCGCATTTCAGGTTATATTACAAAGCTACCTTCAAAAAAACAGGATGATACTGGCAGAAATCCTGACATGTGGATGTGGATCCCTGGGACAGAACCGAATATTACAGAAACAACCTCAGGCACGTTCAGCCGTGTGATATTTGACAAAGAGGCAAAAAACATAAACTTGAGGAAAGACAGCCTGAGTAACAAATGATACTGGGAAAACCGGTTATCCACATACAGAAAATTTAATCTAGAACAGTATCTCTCACTATGTACTAAACTAAATTCAAAATAGATTAAAGTTCTAAATGTTAAAACAGAAATACTTAATCTGCTGGAAGATAAGATAGGTGAAACTCTTGAAGACATAGGCTTAGGCTTTCTGAACAGAATCCCAATTGCACAAGAACTAACTTCAAGAATCAGCAAGTGGAATCATATCAAATTAAAAAGTTTTTTTGCACAGCAAAAACACAATCAAAAGAGTGAAGAGACAATCTAAAGAATGGGAAAATTTTTTTGCCAGATACACCTCGGAAAGAGGACTAATATCCAGAATAAATAAAGAATTCATAAAATTTAGAACCTCAAAATAAAAGACCTAATCAAAAAATGGACTGAAATGGATAGACATTTCTCAGAAGAAATACAAAGGGGCAATAAATACATGAAAAAAATATTCAACATCTCTAGATGTTAGAAAATGTAAATAAAAAAAGACTGAGATTCCATCTTATTCCAGAAAGAATGGCTATCACCAAGAAAACAAATAATAAATGCTAGCAAGACTGCATTGGAATGGAACCCTTTTGCATTTCTGATGAGAATATAAACTAGTACAACCACTATGGAATCAGTATGGAGATTTCTCAAAAAAATAAGAAGAGAAATTCCATTCAACCCAGCTATTCCACTTATCTTCCTGAAAATGTTAAAGACATCATATTACAGTGATTCATAAATACTCATGTTTATAGCAGCACAACTCATAACAGCTAAACCTTGGAAGTAGCCTATACATCCATCAACAGATGAATGGATAAAGAACATGTGGCATTTATACACAATACTCTGCCATTATGAAAGATAAACTTGAGTCATTTTTAGGAATTGGATGCACCTTGAGACTATAATGTTAAGAGAAATAAGACACATAATCTTAAATATCACGTAGTTCCTCTTACATGAGAAACCCAAAATATAAATAAAGAACAAAATAAATATACATAATAAGAAATAGGGAGATAAATTTAATCTTTTTTAAAAAGGAAATGCCAAGAGATGGAGATTGGGGGGGGGAGATGACAAAAAGAATTAAGATATCTTATGTACATGTACCAACTCTCCAAGCAAAAAGTGATCATTATATACAACAAACATGCACAAATAAAAATAAGAATTTAAAAAGTACAGATTTCATGTTAAATGTTTTCAGTGCAATAATTGTAAGTTAGATGATTGCACAATTTCAATATTGCCGTGATTTGCATCTTTAGTGTCCCCCAAGGTCCCATGTGTTAAAGGCTTGGTCACCAGCTGGGCGCTATGGACAGGTAGTGAAAATATTAAGAGGTAAAGAGGTCCATGTGTCACTAGAGGCATGCCCTCAAAAGAGATTGTGAGACCCTAGAGTTAGTGGGCTGGTCTCTGCGTGTGTGTCTCTCTCTTAGTCTCACTGCCCACCACACACACACGAGATGAGCGCTTTTTCTCTAATGTGCACTCCTGCCATGACATACCACTACAGGCTCAGAGCAACCTATCGAACCATGGACTGAAGCTTATAATACTGAGCAAAAGTACACCTTTTTATCTTCATAAATTAATTGTCTTAGGTATTTCTTATGGTGACAGAAAGCTAACCATCACAAATATGCTTTCTGAATTTGAAAATTAAAAAGTAAAGACTGGAAAACATCATTGTCCTTATTTTGAGGTCAAATTTGACCCAGTCAGCATAATCCATTCAAGAAGAGAAGACAACATATAATGACTCCTAGTCTTTTCTAATATAGGATACCATTAGCAAAAACAGTAAGGGTCATGAAGTTTGCACACTAATGCATGCTTCAGTAACTAGTATTACCCTTCTGCAGAACAGATTTCAGGTGTTAGCTGAAAGAAAAGAAATAAGAGGGGTTACTAAATTTGGCTTTCTTGGATGATGAAATCAAGGCAGGGATACTTGGTCTAAGTATTTCAATTGTTAAAAGCTAATCTTGGGGCTTTTTATTCATCTAATAATTCATAACTATTATTCAGGAGAGTAGAAGAAAAAATAAGATGTGTGGTTCCCATATGGTTCAGTCGTAATCACAACCAGTCCAAAAATCACTTAAAAAGTCTGATAAAATATGTGAAGGGAGAAGAAAAGGGGGCCCTGGGAAACTTGTACAGGGTGGGATGGGGGTTGATAAAGATATTATGAGGACAGAGAGAGAAATCAAGAGCACATTTTCCCTTTGCAGGAAACAAGTTAGAGACCCTTATATAAGTGGCTTATGGTCATGTAAAATACCAGGCAATCCATCAACAGATATGTTTAAAGTACCTACTAGTGATTTATAGTTAATGGCTAGTGAACAGGAACACTGCAACTGGAACTGCTTAAATGTTTCTTACTCCTGAAATGTAATTAAATTGGTACACACAGGGAATTAATAAGATTATTGTGATCCTTTAAAGAAGGAAGTGTTACCCACTGAATTTGTCTGTCTGAGTAGTAAATCATGCTCTTGTCCAGCATGCTAGTTAAACATATCTCACTCAACCAAAGAGTTTGACCAACTTCAGATACAATTTTAAGACATACAAATGTGAAGCCATCACCAGTATGGAATTATAGGAGGAAACGAAAGGAGGAAGAGGAGAGAAGAGAAGGAAGAAGGAGAGGTAGGAGAAGTTCTGTAGAATTCAGTGTACACACACACACACACTCATACACACTGGAGATAGAAGCCCTGGCCTTAGCGCCCTCTCTCTCTCTCTCTCTCTCTCTCTCTCTCTCTCTCTCTCTGAGCCACATCCCTGGCCCCTAGGATGTAGCATTTTATAGGGGGTTTATTAGCACAAAACATAAGGAATTTTTCTACTTCAAAAGAACTATGCCCCACCACTCAACTCCTATGCCATACCGCATCCCTGTCCCTTTTACTCCTTCTTTCCCTCTCCCTCTACACATGGAGATAGACAGACAGACAGACAAGACAAGACAAACAGACAGAAACACACACACATCACATCACATAATAAAATTTGCAGTCTCTAGATTGAGTGTATAGTATCTATCTATCTATCCATATAAACAAATTGTATATTCTTTTGTATAGTGTATAGTAATAAATGTTAAAGGCAAGGGAAAGGGTAAGTCAGACCATACAAAAAGAATATAATAAAAAGTTCTTTTTATGTTGTTCCTCATTCAGTTCTGAATATTGTAGATACTAAAATTGTGACTATAGACAGTAACATTTTTCTGGCCCTGCCCCTGATGGTACCTGAGAACAAACTCAAGGGTAATGGTAGAAATAAACTTAGAGCCTATGAATGAAACCCAAGTTTCAGAAAGAAGAGATGCATACCAAGCTAAAATATGAAAAGAAGTAATCTCAAATCTTACAGAGAAGTTCCTGAACTTCTAACTTTTTTTTTTTTGTACTGGGGTTCAAACTCACAACCTCGGGCTTGTCAGGCAGGCGCTGTGCCGCTGAGCTAAATTCCCAGCCTTGAACTTCTAACTTTAATTGTTAAATAGTCTACAGAATGCATTTGGGGTGAAAAACCAAATCCAGCAGTTTACACCTTATGTGTTCTGCCTTTAAGGAGGTGACACATACCATGAAGGATATAAAACAAGCTTGTAGAACTCACTAGAAAGAACATATGAAGGTTGGGGTGCAGCCCAGTACAAAATATGTGTTTAGGATGCACAAGGTCCTGGGTTCCATCCCCAGCACTGCCAAAAGTCATTGCATACATACAAAAAAATGTCTTGTAAAAACAAGAACATGGTAAGAATCAGAAGAGAGGTGGTAGGGAAGCTTTAAGGGTTTTTTGGAGAGATGAATTAAGGGGAAAATGTAAGGATGGAAGATAGGGTAAAACAGGAACCAAAGGAAGTATTATTAATGATGGGCCTCGATAAATAAATAGGAATTAGTCAGGTAGAAAAGATTAGAAAAGTGTTTTGAGATCATAATGAGCAAAGCACTGAGCATATTCAGGAATTGTGAGTTGTCACATTTAGAACTGACAACATATAGCACTGATGACAGGCACAGGCTCTGGAGCTGGCCTATCTGAGTCAAAATCCTAGCTCTGTGATTTACTAACTATGAGAGTCCAAATAAATCATTTGAATTTCTTTGTCTCATTTTTGTCCTCTCTGAAATAGGGAACACCAATAAAAGCAGATATGGTTGCTATGTGAATTAAACAATGCATGTAAAATCACTTAGAACAGAGTCTGCAATCCAGTAAATCCTCAATAAATTTGAACTATGTATTTTCTTTTTAATTTGCATGAAATATAAATGAAGTAGTGTAGATTTAAGGCTGCAAGGGAAGAAAGAAGCCACACTATAGAGAACTTGAGATACCAGACTTAA
Organism: Heterocephalus glaber; assembly: GCF_053883595.1. Lineage (NCBI taxonomy): Eukaryota > Metazoa > Chordata > Mammalia > Rodentia > Bathyergidae > Heterocephalus > Heterocephalus glaber. The sequence continues at coordinate 1,551,804 of NW_028258339.1, read as the reverse complement.
GGGGTTTGAACTTAAGGCAACATAAAGGAAATTTTAGTTGAGCATGTCAAACTTAAACCAACATAAAGGAGGCACAGGCTTATAATCCAAGCACTCTGGGAGGCTGACGCAAGAGGATGGCAAGATCGAGCCCAGCCCAGACAATTCAGCAACTTAGTGAGATCTTGTCTCAAAATAAAAATTAAAATGAACTGGGAATAAGCTCAGTGATAAGACTCTGGGTTCAATCTCCAGTAATGCTCCCCCTACAAAAGAAAAAAAGATAATGGAGATTTTAAAAAGCAGAAAAACAGGAAGGTAGAACTACTGTTGTTTGTTTGTGGCAGGAGACATACAAGAACCCAAATGACCTACCAAAAGAAAGGACTGATTTGTGGAAGGGTGCTTCCCATGAATGGAGGGGTTCCTGAACAGTCTGGCCAAGGAAATATCCACCATTATAAATAGTGCTCAGGCTGTGGGTCAGTGTTGGTCAGTGAGGGTGGCTTACCTCTAAGACTTCTTTCCACTGTATGTTGTTTTAAAACCAAGATTCTAGGAATGATATGGAGGAAAGACTGTGCAAGACACTATTAGGAGCACCTTAGTGGGAGGACAGTACAGGAATTGGCAATAATGTGACATGGGGATACAATGCTTGGGAAGATCTCTGGTCTAAAATGTCAGAGGTAGAAAGGACTTCACAGATAAACCAGTCAGCCCAGCTTCCTCGTGTACAGACAGGAAAACTAAACTTCTCAAATAGAGGAAGTGACTTACAGGATAAATTAAAATAGGGTGAGCCTACCAGCAGGGAAGCCAGCCAGGAACTCAGACATAAAGTAATGAGGGCTTGGGAGAAGGTGGGACTAGCAGGAACTGAAAGGAAGGGGGATATTTCCGAGGGTTGTTTTGAAGGAAGAAAGATTGACAGGACGTGGTGATTGACCGGATATGGGGATGAGTAAGCTGTGACTCCAAGATTTTGATCTAGCTGAGTGGGAGGTGGGAAGCCAAGGACAGGGCCTGTTTTGCAAGGGGAAGATAACAAGTTCTGTTTTAGACATATTGGAGTGTCAGGCAAAAAAAAAGTTATTTAAGTAGACATTGTCTATCAGATAGTTGCAAATATTAAGACTAGAGATTTGGGTGTCATGAGATTTCAAATATATATATATATATATATATATATATATATATATATATATATATATGGGGGCCAAGTAGGGGTTTGAACTCTGAGACTTGAAAAACATAAACAGGACAAGGAGAGGGAGAGGCAGTTGATTCATAAAGGGAAATGAAAAAGCAGTGAGACAGGGTGTAGAAACAAGACTGTTCAGTGTCATAGGAGTTATCCTGGCAGCAGGGCTTGGAGAGCATCAAGTCAGAACGGAACTTTGGAAACAATGCCAATGACAAGTAATACTAAGAACTGATTAAATAACAACATATAATACAAGTGTTAAAAGAATGGTCATAGGCCTCTATGTACTGATAGGGAAACATTTCTGGGATACATAAGTTTAAAAAGTGAGGTGCAAAAGATTATTTTACCATACCACCTTTTGTGTAAGAAGCAAGATAAAGAATCTGTAGTCATACCAAGTGTGGTGGATGTATAGAGAGACTCTGGAAAGGTACAATAAAAATATATAAGCAGAGCTTGGGGAGTGAATTGGGTAGATGAGGGACAAAGATGTACAGAAAACTCTTTTCCTGCTGGCCTTTCCATACTATCTGGCTTTGAAGCCTTGTGAACGCATTGCCTACTCAGCAAATAATTGGAAAAATAAAATAACTAGAGAAAACAAGGATAAAGACAAGGAAATGGCCAATAAATAGAGCCCTCAGGAAGAGTTGATGAAGCTAGATTGCAGAAGATTAAGAAGATAAGGGCAGTGAGGACATAGAGACACTGTAACACATGCATAATGCATAAATCAGCATCCTTGGAAAGGTACACAAGAATTGGTAACAGCGGCTGCCTCCGGGAAGGGAACTTAGGTGGTTTAGGGACAGGGATGAAGCAAGATATAGCTATTTACATATTTTTAATTTTATCCCATGAATATTTATCACCTATCCCTAAAATAACAACTTAAATAAATTGTGCTAGGAAGAGGAAAAGGGAGAGAGGGAGGAAAGACTGGAGAAAGGGAAGGAGGCAATGTTTCATTTAAAGTTCACTGACAGATAGGCAAGGTGAAAATGATAGGTTTTGAGGGGCCAAGAGAGTCAAGCCCAGAGTTTTGTTTACTGCTTGCTCTTTTCCCAGTTAAAAAATCAACAAGAGCACTGGATAGAACAGGCACCCTGAAAATCAGATAAACCAAATTCTGCTGCATACCAGCTTTGCCAGTTAATGGCTGCATGAATTTTGGCAAGTTATTTAGCCTCCTTACCCTCCATATGAATATTTTAGACTAGGGACACTGCTAAGTATCTCTTGAGGAATTATATTATTTTTCCTGAAAGTCTAATTATACATACATGTATTTTTTTTGAGACAGGGTATCACTATGTAGTTCAGGCTGGCCTTGAACTCACTAAGTAGCCCAGGCTGGCCTCGAACTCAACTCAATCCTCCTGCCTCAGCCTCCCAATTACTGAGATTACAGGCATGCACCACCATGCCAGCTAATATGTATCTTTAATAAGCTTCCCAGGAAATCTTTGAAATAACTGGCCTGTGCGTCCCACCTTTGTCCAGTCCTATGACACAAAGAGCAAGACCACATCCATAGTTAATAATGAGATTAGAAAGAGAATATGAAGCACAAAAAGAGACTCTTTGAAGCAAAATTTCAAGATACGGTGAGACAAGCAAAGGATTTGGGGTCAGGTGGAGCTGGTGTCATAGCTCTACCACTTCCTGCTTCGGCTATCTTGAGACATTAGTTTCCCTCTCTGACTCTCACATTTCTCATCTATTAACACAGGAATGCTATCAATTAATTTACAGTAGTAATGACAAGATTATGCATGTAAAATTCCCAGAAGGTAAGAAGCATTTAATTAACGGTAACTTTGATCATCCCCAGCCTGTAGTTAAGGCTCCTGGGCACATGAAGACAGCAATGCCAATTTCCTACTGTGCATTTCCGTTCCCTTGCCTCTTGAAGCAGCCTTCAAAACATTAAGGCACATCACCTATCCCTTTGATTTTTCAAGCAACTGTGAGGTCACCCAAAGAAACCCCTCCTGCCCTTTGAACTTTTAATTCCTTCTCAAATGATTTACTGTCTGCCTGGCCTCCAAATGACCATGCTAGCAGTCCTGCCCTTACTGTGTGAATCTCTGTCCCTTTGAGAACAGTAGTACCCCTGACGGGGTCTACCATTTCTACACTCTTAGGATTACATATTAGGACAAAAATTTTCAATATTGGAAGGATGTTAATGGAAACAGCAGTGAGGAGCAAGCTAACATTCTTTATATCTTTCACCAATGTATGCAAAGACTGAACTATTTCCTCTTTAAAATGGTCTCAGGTGGATTCTACTCCTTTCATACTTACAGGATCCTGATAAGGACAGCCACTTCCTGGGGTACTTTCCAGGCCTGTCCCAAAATTTCATTCCAGCTAGTTAAACTCTCCAGCAGTAGACTGGGCAGGAATAAACAAAGAAAAATCCCCATAGTGTGCCTTTTAAACTGTCACAGTACAACTAATGTGAATTTCAACACTGTGAATCTTACCCTGTTCCCTTTAGTGCACTGACGTAACCTAATTGACACCACAGATACAGTTAGCCATCAATGAGGTCAGAACCCATTAGGAAGGAGGATAGAGGTAGTTCTTTTCAGCCCTTTTTGGCCTTCTCAGCTTTGAGTAAAATAGTGAGGAACAGAATGTCATGGTCAAATAATGAGGACACTTAAGGCATTAGGTATAAATACCAGACACTGACTCACCTCCAAGGCCAGTCAGACAGAACACGTTAGGGCTGGCTTAAGCAAAACTGAAAACACACACGCACACACATGCACGCACACACACAACCTATGGTTACCATCATATAGTAGAAGCAGTAAAACCCCTAAACTGGACACAGGGCTCACACCACACCCACTCTGAACACATAGCAACAAGTCAGGTGGCTGTTGAAGAGTCTCACAGCAACACTTCCCAACAGCATGGGGAATGCTGAAATCATCTGTCAGCAGGCCTCTCCCACATGCAAGCCTAGGGGACAGGGCTTACACACAGGAGCTGCACCAGCCAGGCAGCCAGGGGACAAGCAGATCCCCACTCCATCTTCCAATTCTGCCATCCTCCTTCTCACCTTGGGTTGTATCTGGGGTCCCTTTCAACTTCAACCTCCACCACTATTTTTTTTCCTCTGCTCTGTGTCTCTAGCTCATATGTAGGTGTCATGCAAGTCTTACCCCACCTATTAGATGTCTCACAGAAACTGGGGAACTTGGCTAGTATAACCAGAAGCTCAAGTCATATTCTTCTTCTAATTTGGTGTTAGGGGCAAAAAAGAGAAAGTTTACCAAAAGTACCAAATTTTGCTGGACTCTTCCTATGTAGCCTTCTCAACCAGCAAACCATTCTGGAGAGCCGACTCTCTGCTCTGTGCCTAGGATGGTGAAGACCACAGCCAGATGGAGAATGGTCTGTACAGTGGGCTAAAAAAAGTTTCAGCTCTATTCTACAGGCAGCAGGGAACCATTAAATAATTTTAAGGGGAGGAAGGGATGATCAAAGGGAGGGAGGCCATTGAGGAGGCGATTACAGTAGTGCAGTTGTTCCAGAAAGAGGCTTCATCCTGCCTATCCCAGATCTGGCAAGAGCCTCCTTCAAAGCTGCCCTTTCCCATCTGAGCTTGCCATCTCAGAACTCATTAGCATGGCTCTCTTTTGAGTTGGGAGAGATATCAATGACTTTTTTTTATTCTGAATAAGACTTCTAATGTTGTAATGAAACTGAGAAAAGGAATTAAAGAAAAAGAAGAATCTTCCTGTGAATCTCTCAGTCTAGATGGAAGGAAATATGATGCATCATTTGCACTGCTGCAATAGCATCAGTTGGCTTGGTTCCAAGGGTCATTGTCTCCTGTAAGATCCCAACAGCACAGGAGGGAGAGAGAAGGAGGAGTACTGCCAGTATAGGGCAAAGCCTGATTGTCAAGGGCTTTTCTGGGGCCTGTTCCAGATCACTGTCACTTACAGGCTTGGACCAGAGTTTACCCTTAAATTAGGTCTCCAACTTATGGGATACAAGATGAAAGGGTCCCAGCTGGGTCTAAGCAGTGGGAATTAACTCTCCCTGATCCTTAATTCTTTTGGCTTTTCTTGGTGGCTGGAAGGGGAAAGAGATGCAACTGAACCCTAATGCATCTGAGAAGGGCTAAGAGCCAAAACCCTTCATGAGTAGGTACAGTACATGCAGGGCCTGGGCAGGTTTCAGAACATTGTAAATTTCTCCAGCCAAAGGCATGGGAAAAACACAAAAGTTACATATTGAGTTCTTTACCTTCAAAGGGGGAAGTCATCTCTTTCCCACCCAGACTCATACAGCAAATACAAGTTAGCAACCTGGCTCTTGGAAAGGCTAGAGAAATCAGACAATCTTTTTACAAAAATTCCTCCCTCACCTAGATATCCAAATCAATTTCAAATACAAATTACACGCTATTTCACCTGGTCCATTAACTGTAGAGGGAAAACTCTCATTTGAGAGGTAGAGAGTGAATGGAGATTGAGTACCATAACACAAGAAAGTTAAATTTCAGTTTTTCACACTATAGACAAATAGGTCATGCCACACAACAGTAATAAAGGATCTGGAAAGCCAATCCAAGAAGGGTAGGGAGGAGAGGGATGGATTAGTCCTCATGTTGGCAGGCCCATATGTATACAAAGCGAGACTTTCCAGAGAACTTCATGTAAGTATAAAGGACAGCAGTGCCAGGGTTTGGGTCAAATAATCATTCCAACTTTGTAAATGTCTCAGTAATACATCAATGTTTTCCAGCCAGATCTGCAACAAATGAATTCATAAAGTAAATCTCTATGTCTTCCCTACTTTAGTTTGATGAGTACATAACCTAAGGCAAAGAAGTCACACTTGGAAGTTTTATAATGCATTTTTGAAGCTCATATTTAAAAACCATTACTATTGTAGAAACACTTACAATAGTATGCACAGATTAATGATACTACACTATATGAAGAGTATTAAACTTCTAACAATTAAAATGCAACACAGACTTGAAATCCTGTGGTTTGAGGTTTGCCTCACTAAACTACCACATTGTGCTTTTCATATAGAGAAAACAATCCTTAAACATCTTGGCAAGCTAACCAATGTTTTTTAACAGCCCTAAACAATTTTAACTTTTCAGTATGAAGTGTAGCACTTTGACAATTTCTCCTATTTTGTGTTTGTTTGATTGATTTTCCCATCATTTGAAACCTCTAATTTATATAAAAAGAACTCCAGCTAGGGACACCTCAGATGGCTAGGTATCCCACAGATCAGAATAGATAGCAAGACAAACCTGTGGCCAAGAAAGCTTTATTAAATAACAAGGCAGGCCAGTTTCCCAAGTCTTTGGGGCACAAGATTGTCTGGCAATTAACTAACTTCCACAACAATCAATAGATTAGTAAATTGTATGTTGACCATTTTGTTCCTAAAATAATGACTTAACTGATCAGTGTCCTTAAATAAACAAATATAAAGAAACCCTCTCCTCCCCACCTATAACCGCCTGTGGAACTTCTTAACTTGATTTTTCTACAGAGCTTCAGTCTCAGAAGATCCAAAATTTCAATAAAATTGATTTCCCTTCCAAATCCCCATCTATCATCACTCAGAGGCTTCTAGTTTAGAAATATGGGCCTCATCCCTGATTCCTACCTCTTCAGTTCTTCAATTAAATGTATTATCACTAATATCTGGTAACTCACTAATGTATAACTAGTTAGCACATTGCAAAGATGACTGACTCCTTCAAACTGTCCTTCCCATCTATTGTTCTGTTCAGGTCTTTCCTTGCACAAGCACTTATGTGACTGGTACTGTGATGGGTACTTTATTTTTAATATGTTAATTCTCAAGACAACAAAAATGTCCACCTACTTTCAACCTGCATCCAAGAAATAGCACAAAATTCCGGGTTCTCCAAAATACGTGACTCAAATCCATTCACCATTGTATTCCATTTTTCTACAACAATCAAGTAGACGTCCACTGGCTCACTTATTTATCCAGCTGCACAATATCCACATGACATTGAGCAAGTTACCTAATCTCCCTATGCCTCAATTTCCTCAACTATAAAGTGAAGTCAATAAATTAGAATGTATTAAGTGAGAAAATCAATGCCTAGTCCAGGGTATGCACTATAAAAGTATTTGTTAGGAAATAAATAAAAGTGACATCTATGGAGCTCTGTGCTGGTTTCATAGGCCATAGAAAGAAAAGCTCAGCTCCTAGAACAGACACTTAATAACATTTAATGAGTTCATAAGTGAATAAATGAACAAGGAACTCATGCTCTGCCTTTGTGCTATCATACAGTTCACTGTGGAAACACAGACTGGTTTCAGACTCCTGCCTATGTCTTTAGGATATGCAGTTTATAATCACAAGAATTAATGCTATTGGCCCTCCACAGTCGATACCTAAATCCCATGTATCCTGCCAGGCCTAGCTCCAATTCTTCTTCCTTGTCTCACAAAACTTCCAGCTACATCAACAATGAAATCTATGCCCACTAAATAAAGTTTGCTCTTACATCCTATCCCATGGTCTCAGCAGTCACAGCTTTTGGTTCCCTGGACTTCTAGTAAATGCCAATCTTCAACAAATTTGTCATCTCTTTGAAAATCCAGGGGCCAGGCCTTCTGTGGTAGTAATTTCTTGAATTCTCTACTTTAGGATTAGGCACTTTACAAAGTTTTCATCTGGTCTGTTGACGTAATTGATTGATTAATTGATCAACAGTTTAATTGGTTAAGACAGGCAAACAGTATACTTTCAAAATGCTAACTGTTAAAGACATCAGCCAGAAATCTTGTCTGGTCTTCCCAGCTCTGGCAGCTGCAGACATCACACTAAAGATGTTTTGCCATTTCACACAAACTCCTAATGATTCTGTAACTTCAAACACTTCATTTTTTAAGTTCAAAATCCTCTTAAGAGAGTTTCAGTCTAATAAGGAAGGGCTAAGTTGTATTTCTCTCTTAAATCACATACATATATACTATTCGTGTGAAATAAAAGATAAAATACCCTCCCTGTTGGACATTGGTAAGTTTTATAATTTTATTTCTTTAAAAATTTCTAAGCCTTTATTGCATATTAATAAAACAAATCTTTGAATACACAATAATGTAAAACTTTCAAAAATATTTAAATTCCTATAGCTAGATTCAGTATGAAGGGATGATGAGCACTGGCTCAGAGCATTCTGCACCAACAGACAGAATCTAGTGTTCTACAAATCACCAACAGTAAGAATTGAAAAGATGGCATAATCACAGCAGGTAATCTGAGAAAGGTAGAGCATTTAGTAGTTATTTAAATGTCATCCTGAATCAGCCTGCAAATTCTACCTTTTGCTTTTAGCTCTGTCAGTGTGGTCCCTATCTTTATGATACCTCTCCCTGTCCTTTTCCCCCTCTGTTTACTTTTCTCGTTCTTTGTCCTTTTTCATGATTTTCACTTTTAGGTCTGTCTAGTTTCTTTTCTACACTTCTATTATCTCTGCCCACTTTTCCATCTGCTCCTCGATCACCATGTAATAACTGTGTCCTGCCTTTATCTTTGTGCCCTTCCTATCTACTTTTTCTGTCTCTATCTTTGTCTTGGCTTCTGTCTCTGTGTCTGTGGCTTTTGGATTCCTGCTCCCATTCCTTTCCATGTTGCTCTCTTTTCAAGTGGTGTGAATCACTGTAAAATCTTTGGCGATCCCTTGTTAAATGACAGATCCAGTTGCGGTTGGTCTTGTCTACTGCAAGGATCACTATGGCACCTTTCTGGTCTCCAAATGTCTTTAACCTGGTAAAGGTTCTGTGGGCCTATACACCTTGATGCTTGTGAAAGGGGATCATCATATGCTGTGGTTGGCCTGGGAGGTGAACAACAGTTGGCTGGGGACCCACTGGATTCTGAGGAAAGCCGAAGCCCCGAGGGGAAAGTAATGGAGGTGGCAAATGTGGTGGAAATACAAACATGCTTTGGTGAGGGAAATTAGGAGGCCCTGCAAATGGGAATCCTGGAGGGCTGGATTTTGAGATGTTGGAGATTGGGCTGCTGCGGCTGCATGGGTGAGAAGTTTGCACTTGTTCTGGGGCTGGTGCTTCTGGGAGTGAAGTTGATGCTTTTAGGAGGAAATTCTGATTGGCATGTGTTTCTAAATTCAAAATGAGATATTGTTGCTGCCAATACTCTTCTAAATGGGTGCACGGTTTCAATATTTTGTGTTAAAATGTCTTCTTGTGAGGCTTTGGCTTGTTCTGTTTGGGAAGAAGGTATGTTTTCTACTGATAAGTTCTGTGCAACCTTTGAGTTATCATTCTGCTGAACACATAAGATTTTTCCTCTGTAGAAGACAATTTTTCTCCACATTGATTTGCTCTGTCAGTTGCTCCTTATTGTGTGATCGAGCCGGGAGGGCATGTTTTTCTCTATTTCAGCAACCATATCCATCTTTGCTTTCTGAAGCATTTATCTCCTGACTCTGTCCTGCTGCTTGCCTAGGATCCCTTTTCAGATTAATAAACTGTGGGGACCTTGCTGCATTAGCAATAAGATTTTCATTGCAACTCACATTACCATTTGTGTTTCTTTTTCCTACATTATTATTTTCATTTTGCAAATAAGTAACAAAGAGGGAAATGACTACTCCAAAGTCACACAGATGAGTGGCAGAGTTAAAACTTAACTTCAGGTCTTCTGAGGGCTGGAGATGTAGGTCAGTGGAAGAGTGCTTGCCTAGCATGCATGAGGCCCTGGGTTTAATTTCCAATATCACCAAAAACAAACATAGTGCAGTTCTTCTGAATCCTATCTCAATCCCCTTTCTCTGATTTGAGATTTTAAAAAAACATAAACCTCCCTTTGACTCTAACCCTTGAGAGGCAAGTATTGATAATATTACCAGTTTCCTCATTCAATTCCATTTCTCTCATCCCTCTCCCTCTCCCTCTCCCTCCCCCTCTCCCTCCCCCTCCCCCTCCCTCTCCCTCTCTTTTTTTCTTCCTCTTTCCCTAACCCATGCAAACATGGTATTGTCAAAAACCCTGGGATTCCGAGTCTGACAAGAAAATTGATAGAGCACTTGCCTATCATGTGTAAGGTCCTAGATTCCATTCCCAGCACTGTGAAAAAATAAAATAAATAAATAAAATTTGAATGCCAGCCCTCCCACTTAGCATGTGAATTAGCATCTGTCAGTTAATGTCTCTTGACCCTCAAACCCCTGATCTGCATAACTAGGGCATCAATATGTACCTTAAACCGTTACTGTAAAAATTAAGTGTGAATACATGTAAAAGCTCCTAGAAGCAGCAATATTTGCAGCAGAGCAGGTCCACTACCTTTCTGACACTACCATATCTAGGCCTTGACCACCCTTTGGGTTTAAGAGGTTGCGGAGATCCAATGCAACTACATGGCCTGCACTCAGTGAAGATTTGCAAGTATACAGACCCTTGCCTGATTCACTATTTAGCCTATTGTTTTGATCCTTCTTGATTGTCAGTGGGAATGAAAAGAGTCCCAAAGTTTCTCTCAATTCCTCTAAAGAACATGAGAGTCAGGTCTGATACACCCTCCAGGCTTCCAGATGCCATCATTCACTCCCACAGTCATATATAAGATGCCATTAAAAGCTGTCTATCTGTAGAAGTTTTCAGGAGACTTTTATTTAAATCAAACACAAACAAAAAGAAATGGAAAACAGAAAGACACCCCAACAAAGACAAGGCTTTAGCTTGTCATCCTTTCATAAGGAAAGATGAGGCTGCAGCCATCAGACTCTAACCTCTTTCCAGAGTAACTAGTCAAACCAGCTTTGCTACTAGCTCTACCTCTTCTCACCTCCAACCCTCTCCCTCCAAAGAAAAATCAGTTTCTAATATACCATGATAGGCAGTATAGCACCATTCAAAATTCCCCTGCCAGAGGTTCAGGAAGAGAAGACCATGCAGTTAAGAGCCTGTTGAGTGACATCAGGGTGGGGTCCAGCAAATACCACAAAGGGTCATTCCTCACTAGTTTTAACCCTTGATCTTGTGAAATGAGTTCCACCTCCTGCATTCCTCATAGATGTAACATTAAAAGGCTCAAGTGAAAGTTAACAGACCATGCCATCCCTGAGAACACACCAGGAAACAGCCACTTCTGGAAAGATAGGAAGCAGCAGTGTGGAAAAAGGCAATGATTTCACTGTAAGACTGTCTACTATCAGTCGAACTTTGGCTCCCAAGGCCTAGACAAGCAAGGATCCTGGAGCCCTCAGCAATCCATCAAGAAAGCAGGAACTTTTCCCATGGAGGATCTCAGAGGAAACAGAAGGCTAAGAGAGGTGAAAGAACATGTCAAGGTTACTCAGCAAATTGTGAGGTGTCTTTCACTGAAACGAGAGAGACAAATGCACTGTGAAAAATTTTCTCTCTGATTCTGCTATGATTTTCTGAGTGTTTTCTCATGTAGTAACCTCAACTCTTGTGAGCTTCTCTTACCCACCCACAGGAAGCAGGGCTGAGTCAAGAGGGACAAAGCTTCTATGAAGACAAGAAGGGCCCACTGTGATCAAAGAAAAAAGTTGAGTTTTAGATAGAAGGCAGGGTGGCCAATGAATGAACAAAGAGGCAATGGTACTTGAGCAAAACAGTCCAAATTGTAGGCCTCGAGCAACTGAAGCTAGTGGGTGGCGGCTGGAGAACAAAGACTGGACATGAAAGAAGGACAGCCTATATCCAGGCAAGATGTGTCTCTGTTCCTCCAAAGTGGTACTCGTTCGGTGGCATGGCATACTTACAGACTCACACTGAAAGAGGAAAGTGTGGAACTGAAGTCAAAGGAGAAAGGCTAGAGCTCACTTAGAGATCAAGTCATCTTAATACTTTCAACTCCAGTGCCCAGCCAGCATGGCTCTGTGCCTAAATAAACATGCCAGTGTGATGTGAGGAAGAACACATCCTCCCTCATAACATTAATGCACATGACAATCTTTACACTGGGTCTATTTACACTTGATGGGGCAAAGGGGTGTCAGGAGACAAAGTTTTATCCCACCCCAGTTCTTAGAACATAATATTTAGCCAGGAAAAAAATAGTTTCTTAACTTATTCATTAATGCCTAATTGAAGTCTGTTGAAAGGGAGTAATTCAGGGGGGCATGAAGAAGCAAAGTATTTGGCTCCACAGAAATTAAATGAAAGTGATCTCAGCACCAATCTTACCAGCATAAAAGAGTCACTCGCTGATTACAAGATAACTCTCAGGTCAACCTGCAGTTCAGTTTCCAGGGAAAATGTAACCATGTACATATATCTGGTCCCTGCACTAAAGGGTATGAACACCTTCAGCACTGATGGTAGAAGAAATCCCAAATTGGTATGGTGATGTACACCTGTAACCCCAGCTTCCCAAAAGATCAAGGCAGGAGAATTTCCAGATTGGGGACAGCCTGGGCGACTAGCAAGATCCTGTCTGAAAGTAAAAAAAATTTGGAAGGCTGGGGTTATACCTCAGCACTCCTTGGGTTCAATTCCTGGACAGAGAGAGAGAGAGAGAGAGAGAGAGAGAGAGAGAGAGAGAGAGAGAGAAAGTGAATATTTATGGATGGTTTTTTTTCCAAGAATACTTTCTGGAAATAAGCATCTTGGAGCTCTGAATACCATTTCCTGTAGAGAAAATGTTGCAAATGATGGTTACACTGAGCAATTTCATTAGTCATATACAATAGATTAAATAGGCCTCTCCAGAATTGTTCTGAATCTGATCACTAAAAATTGTCATGTGTCAGTGGGAACATGTTTCCTAGACTTCAACTCTCTTTCCTAGACCTCTTGTCCTTCAGTAATATTGAGGACCAAGCCCTATTCCACCCTACTCTCTCATTAGGGCTTTAGTAGTGAACAAATGTATTTTCCCAGCTCAAGTGACAACTAGTAAACATGGGGACGTGGACAGATAAGCAGATAAGGCGTTGGAGGCAAGACCTCCAGCAGGAGTGACTCTTGTGTGCACTCCTGATCCAGAGAAAAAACCCCAGAACCCCAGGATTACAGGATCTTTTGCAATCAGTGCCAATGGTAGTGTGAAGAGAGACAAAGGCCTGACAGAGCATGGGGACAAAGACTGCTGTCTCCAAATTTCTACACAGGGGCTCTGTAGGTTTGAAACTGCTTATATGTCACATACGGTTAGCATTTTCAATTTTGGAGACAACTATTTTTCCCAGAAGGGGAAAATTAAGTTCAGAGAGGTTAAAAAGAAAAAAGAATGGAATTTTGACTTTGACACTGTTCATTAAATGCCACTTCCTTCTTTATCATACAAATTCTGCCTCTGTAACTCAATAACCTCTTTGTATGAACATACATGCTCCTTGAAGCTAAGGCTAGCTCTTTCTCTCATCTCCCCTACAGCCCCTTTCCCAAGCCTAGTTGGGCTAAGGGCAGGGATGATTCTAAATAAATAGTAGAAGATGAAGTATTTTCCTCACAAATATATTATGTGGCTCTCCCCCATTGTCTATGTAGAGACCCTAGAAAAGTATGGCTTAGCAGCAAGCACAGGTATTTCCACTAAAAGGCTTTGTTTGACACATGGCTTTGGTGTGACAGCTGTCAAAAAATGCCAAAGTAGTCTTCAGCTTTATGCTTTAAAAGAAGGGAATATCTGAGAGAAGAGAATTAGTGATAGAGTGCATGGTTAGTATGCACAAGGCCCTGAGTTTGAACCCTGTCACTCCCCCTAAAAAAATTGTCTTATCTTTTGATCACTCTCTTCAGTATTATTTTTTCTGCTGTGAGATCCATTAATTTAAGAACATGGACAAGCTAGCATGAATCCAGAGTGGGAGAAGGACACAGGTGGGGAGACTAAACCCCAACGCCTATAAGAAACAAATAAAATTCTGGGGCTTTAAGCCTAAAAAAGAGAGATAAGAGGACATAAGCTTTGCTTTTAGTACTCCCAAGGCTATCCTAAGACACAGAAAACACCCTTCTTCTGTCTTGTCCAGGAAGATAGGACTTGGACCGATGGATTACAGGTAGAGGGAGAATGACTGCAGCTCAACATAAAGAAAAGCTGCCCATAGCCAAGACTTCCCAACAATAAAATGGACAAGCTTAGAACAAAGTGAGCTCCACAGAACCACTAGAGAACAAGCTAAAGAACACTACACTGGAAGTTCCTGAAATGATCTAAAATTAATTGACTTCCAAAAGGTTCTTCTCACTCTGAAATTTGTGATTCTAGGTCTCCACCCAAGCACCATTAGTCTTGCAGCACTGAGCTGTGTGCCCTTTAACACCTGGGTGTGTGATGGAGAATGAGAACAGCCTTTCACACAATCTCTGCTATTCTTCATTAACTTGTCATACCTAGGTCAGCATCTTTTCCCCCTGGTTCAAAGGAGCCTAACTGTAAAAACTATGATATTCTTTCCAGATAATACCTCTATAACTACTGATCTCAAGTCTGACTGACTCTTCTCTTTTTAAAGAAATTCCTAGGAAGGGAGTTGGGAAGAGCAAAGAGGAAAAAATCACTTTAATTTTTCAAAAAACAGTGCTCAAGTGTCTTCCAGCTGGAGTTGAACTATTTTCTTTGCCTGAGGTTTTGGGGAGGAAAACTTCATAACAGGCTTGGCTTTTTTCATGTCAGAGAGCATATGTGTGAATCACAACAGAATACCAGGTGTATTATGTAGGACAGCCCAACAGGACCTAAAGTAGATGCACTCAAAGGACTGGTCAAGTTTCACCACTCAATCTTCTTGCTCTACCTTGTCTCACCTACTACGAAAACAGAGGCAGGAGGATCATGGGTTTGAGCCCAGACTGGGCAACTTAGTGAGATCTTGTCTCAAAAAAATTAAAAAGAAGTAGAATTGTAGCTGAGAAATCTCTGGATTCAAACCCCAGTACTGCAAAACAAACAAATAAAATGTAAAACAAAATGTCATCCACATTTACTACCAGTTACAAGATAACCTCAGTCTGACAATTCAGGTCCTCTTGAAGTCTCAATGGCCTCTTTGAGTGCTTCTAGAAAACAGGTGAGAGTGGTATTCCAGAGAAGGGCTTAAAAACAGTTTAAAGAGCTTGCCCTGTCATTGTCCTAGGGTAAGCGTAGCAAACAGTATTAGGGTTTCCCAATTCATTCCCACATCATCTGTGATAATGATGGTACAAGTGTGCCTACCCTCACTCAGCAAATAGAAACTTGGATCTGGAGAGAGTAAAATGATACAGCAACATCATAGTGTATTATGGCAAGGGAGATGAAGTTTCTTTCTCCTCCTGGCTACTCTGCTGCCTCACCCTATTTTGTTCCATGACACTAACTAGTACCCACTTGCTTCACTATGCAAGACGGAGACATAAAAAACAAAAATAAGAAGTAAAGAGCTCAGTGTTGGTGTGCACCTGTAATCCCAGCACTCAGGAGGCTGAGGCAGAAGAATAGTTGCAAATTTGAGGCCAGACTGGGCTACATAGTGAGTTCAAGGCCAGTCTGAACTACACAGTGAGACCCTGGAGGGATAGGGGAAAGGAAAGAAGGGAACAGAATTAATATGAGAAAATGAAAAAAAGGAAACAAAGTTGAAGGGAGGGCAGGGGAAGGGGGAAAAAATAAGAACCAAGAGAGTATGTAAAGGTGCAAATTTCCAATGATGAATGCCATTATACTGTATACCTAAAATGTACCAATAAAAGGATATAAAAAGTCAGGAAAAAAAAGATGGAGATGTACATCAATAATGGGCCAGGAAAAGGGCAAACATGTAGGTTGAGAATGTCTTCTGTTCTGTCCTGTTATCCACCCTAGTTTTCCTACTTCTCCTTTGCCTGCATCCCCACACCGATCTCAGCTCTTCTTTTCACTATCTTCAGTCAGTCTTGGTTTCTGAGAACTTTAAATGAATGCACAGTGCAATGCAGTGTGTGTGTGTGTGTGTCTCTCTCTCCCCCTCCCTCCCCCCCCCAACACCACAGGAAGATACTGCCTGAATCTCAGAGCTCTAAGAGATCTTACATGGTGCAGAATCACTGGTACCAAAACCTTGCCAAGTTCACCCATCCCAAGCTGGGCATAGTGCCTGTAATCCCAGCACTCTGGGAGGCTGAGGCAGGAGGATCATCTCAAGTTCGAGACGAGCCTGGGCTACACAGTGAGTTCAAGGACAGCCTGAACTACATAGAGAGACCCTGTCTCAAAAAACCAAACAAGCAGAAAAAAAAAAAGAGTTCAGCAGGGAGTCAACTTCATAGATGTCTATCCACACAATAGAGAAATATCCCTAGGTAGCAAAAGAAACACATCTGATTAGAAGAAGACCCATTTCATCCAGATAGGCCCTATGGCTTGATGAGGTATTTAGCCTAAGATGCTGACCAAAGGAATTAATAATGTCAAAGCCATGGGCTCAATCCTTTGTGGGTCAGGTTTCTTTTATTTGTTATCAGGAAATGCACCACAACTTATGGAAAAATCTATAAACTATGCCTTAGCACTTAGGAGTTTTAACATTTCCTTTTTCTTTACCACTTGATTTTCAGGAGTCTACATAAGTCTCTATAAATCAGGCATCCAAATTCCCCACATGTAGGTAAATCACAGGAGCTAGTAGCAATCAATGATTTTCCCAACTGATTATTTCTTGGTGCAAAGGTTCTCCTATGACAAATATGAGCTAGACTTTTACCCTCTGTGCCTTCTTCTACCAGCCACTTTTACTCAAAATCTCCCATTCCTCCAATGTCTCTACCTTTTTCCACAAGGTACCTCCAAGCAGGTATGGCACACTATCCCTAGACCCATATAACTTTTGTTTTATTCCCAGACATCAAAGTAGATTGACTGCCATTCTCCGCCATGGATCTTGCATTTTCTGTCTCTGTTTGATCCAAGTGACTGGGAGTCATCAAAAGAGTTCTGTTTTTCTCCCTGAGCCAAGACTGCACTAGAGCATACTTACAACTCTGACTTTACCTGTTATGGACCACAGGGTGCCGTAGAAAATATCCTTGGGGTGGGAGGTAGGTAAGGCTGGATATACCCCTACAAATGACAGTCCTATGCCCCTACACAAACCACAACAACACCAGAAGAATCAAGAGGCTCCCCTAGTCATAGAAAACAAATGGACTTGGAGCTTCCCATTGAGTCAGTGGATGATAAACCTAGTTCAGCCACTGAATGAATCCCAGCCTTGCATCAGTTTTTTTGGCAACCTTCCCTGACTGCTTCACAGTGTGGCTGTATGAGGCAAATGAAATAAGGGATGGAGAAGCCCACTGTAAACAGAACAGTAATGCTGTATGCAAATGGAACAAAGTCACTTTCCTCACTTTGTAACACTTCTGGGGAAAAAAGTGTCAAAGTAATCCTAAGGGTGTGGCCACTAGACTGTTACGGTGTCATTTAAAGCCACCCACTTGAACTACCTCTTTATCTCTGAAAATGACTAGGCCCAGGAAGACAAGTGATATATCCAGGATTCTGGAACTAGGAAAGGACAGAGCAAGGATTAGAACCCAGTTTTTGGTTGGCCCATCCAATTAAAATTCTATTTCTTTCAATGGCAACCCCAACAGTATATGAAAACTAAGAAAGCGACTTTCAGGGAGAAAGCTGTAATTTTTTTTTGAAGTTTCTGAAAGGAAACTAAGGCAGACTAATAAGAGGATTAATGAAATATGCCAGAATGTGTCTTGTTAAGGAAAAAAATACAGACAACCATTGCTTCAATGCAAAATACTTTCTCTTTAGATGTTAGAGCTAACCCAGTTATAGCTGGCTTTACTGTAAGAAGCCGGGCTATCTGAAAAGAATGAGAAAACTGATTTTACCCCCTGCATATCCAAATGCATGTAGTAATGCGCCTTTGTATAAGAGGGTCAACCATACACTGGGCAGAAAGGGACTCATTAAAAGGCACCCTGGCTCTCAACACTGGAGGCACTTCCTCAACAGCACGGCCAAGGAAACCCTCATCTATCCTCAAATAATCCCCCAGCCAGACCACAAATTGCTGGCTGCACCAGATTTAGTAACACCCCCTGCCATGCTCTTGCAGGGTCACAAAATACCCTGGACCACAGCAGCAAGCACTCTCTGGGTGCCTCTCAGGTTCTGTCAGCCGGGGGCAGAACTGAAAATTGACCTCTCCAAGGCAGCTTGTCTGGGCCCACTGTGGAAATTAGGTGGGCAGTGTGAGGAGGAAAAGAAGGGGAGGAACTACCAGACCATGGAGGACTGCATATCCCATTGTGACCTTGACGAAAACAGAGCAGAGAGGAGGGGTTTGATGAGAAGAAATTCCTGAAGGGGTTGTTTGAGAGTGTTTCTGATTTTAAAGAAAAAAAATTGTGTTACTCCAGAGAATGCTGGAGGGACAGTGCTTTAGGGAGTGTGTTGGTGGATGACAAAGGCATCTCAGGCTGGTTAGAAATACAAGGCAAGTGGGAGGGGAGAGGTGCCGCATGAAGGACCTGGCTGGTGTAGGGAGGCTAAAGATCCCAGGGTCCCTGTCATCCACAAAATGTTGCCTCAACATTCCTCAGGTCGCTGAAGCTGGTAGGTACCCAACCAGGCAACACTCCAGGGTTGTGGCAAGGCCTGAAAGGACCCTGTAAGTTACAAGTTAACTAGCAGCTGCAAAGCACTGTAGAAACAGTGCTGGCTATTAAGGGTGGGTTGGGGGGTGGGTGTTGCTGAACTGCTGAGAGGAGCAACACTAAAAAGCCCAGAAGGGGGTATAGTGACATTTGATCTATGCTGAGAAAGCACATCTTGCTCTCTCCTGCCTGAACCCACAAGCACATCTCAAGGGCAGTTTGGGTGGCTGGATAGGGGTAGAGCTATTTGCGTATTTAAGCAAAACAACACCAACAATGGGATCATGTTCCTCAAGTCCCTTCCCTTGGCAATCTGGAGTCTCAAGGTGAGTCCTTCTACAAGTAACTCTTCCCAGTACCAGCCGCAGCTGTGCCTGCCCTCACCCCTCCTGAGGGCTGCTCTTTGAGGGTTCCAGAGCCCTCAAGAAAGCTATTCTCCCCTGTCCTCCTTTGCAACTTGGCTTCCAGCAGATCACAGCCTCCTCAAACAATCCCTGGCGGCGGCGGCGGAGGCAGCTCCAGCACAGCTGTGCTCCATGGCGCAAAAGTTTCCTCCACACTTTTCAATGTGCAGGAAATCTCGCCGGCCCGGTGCTGAGGGGGCAGCAATCAGAATGGGGAAAGGCCAAGGCGGAATAGGCCACAGCGACGTCCCAAAAGCTGAATGGATGTGCGCACATCTGGATGTGTGAATGAGACGAAGAAGCCAGCCACCAACGCCTGGTCTCCGTTCCCACACCGGACCCCAGCCCTGCAACCTGCCCTGGCAGGATGGCCAGAGAGCGCCAAGAGAGGAGCTGAGCTGCATCGCCTTTGCCCTCAGCCTCTCGCTGTCCGCCAGGGTGCAGGGGCCTCTAGGAGAAGCCCCCAACAGCCGCCCCTTCCTCAGTCCCAACAGAGGGGAGTAGTCTCCCCGAGGTGGGGGACCAAGGGCGGCCCCTGAGCCCTCGGGAGTGTGTCTGCGCTCAAGGCTCCAACCCGGGCCAGCCATGCTCTCGTCCAAGCTCTAGCCACCCTCAGGGGCTATCTGTGCCTGGGCTGGTGACAAGAGCCCCTCCGTGCTGCTCCTGTCCCTCTGAGGGGCTTTCAGCCCCAGCCGGGCCGAGTTTCAAAGCAGGTCTGAGGGCCCAGTCCTGCCTCAGCCTGAGCACAGCTCGCCCATTCAAAGCCCGGCGCCGCGAGCACAGAGTCTCCAGGTCTTACCTTAGACACTGTGAGCGGCTCACAGTGTTCCAGACCTCCCTTAAGGGTGAAGCCCCAGGGCGCCCCCCCTTGCAGCTGTACGGGGACGTACTGGAAGGACCCAGGCCGGTTCTCCATCCTGGGCTCTGCTCCGGCGCCGCCGGGCTCCTTCTCTGCGGGGGCTACTTTGCCTCCGCCCCCAGCAGCTCCACCACCATCGCCCTCCACCGCTACGCCACCCCGCACCGCCCTGCTCCGCCTACTCTCCGGACTGGAGACTCTCGGGCAGTGAGCGAGCCCAAGGAGGAAATGACACGGAGCTGGAGAAGGGGGGAGGGAGGGGGAAAGGAGAAGGGGGAAAAAGAAAAAAGGAAAGGAAAAGGAGGGACAGCGCGTAAAGGACTAGAAAAGAGAGCGATGGGGAGGGGCAGGAACTAGGATCATGCCTAGGGGATCGCTGAGGAAGGGAGCAAGACAAGGCCTCACATCAATTGTTACATTGTTTCATTCAAGCAGGCCCCCTCTTTGGTCCTCCTCTCTGCTGCCGAGCTCCCGCCCCTGCAGCCTGCAGAGGCAAGAGGAGGTTAAAGTCTTTAGTGTGGATGGCCCTCGTGGCTGAGTGGGCTGAAACGCTGGTTTCCTGATTAGCCTGTTGATGTTTCTCTGACTGCCTTTTTCTTCTGAAGGTTCCAAGAACCCACTCCTGGGAGGGTTGCAAGGCTGCTAATTTGTAGAGCATGCCTAGAGGGGTGGAAAGTAAGGGAAGCAGAACAGGGAGCACAGTGGGGCTGTGTGTGTAGGCCGCTCTGTGTGTAAGCACTAGGTGTGTGGGGTCATTTATGAAACGTTGCCCGGGAGCATAATTTAAATAAAGGAGCACTTTGAGGATGCCCCCTGCTTAGGCTCAGCCACACCCTGGCTCAGTGCTGGAGTCTGGGGAGCACTGTGCTTGTGTATGTTCCAGTCATCTGGAGCTCCTGGCACAGCCTTGCACTTGCCCCACTGAGATGATCAAGCCAGGAATCAGCAAACTTTATGACTAGCAGTACTGTCTCTAAATAAACATACAGGAAAGAGCATCCATTGATAGACTGGTCGATTAATAATGTGCCTTTGGGAAGAATCAGCTTTGAGACAGTCCAAAGCATCTCTGTTCAAGCTTGAGCCTCTTGTTACTCAAATGGGCTTTTAGAACAGACCCAACAGCCAAAGAACAGTTCTGAGAAGTGAATTTGTGACTGACTCTGATGCTGACTTCCCAGCCTTGACCCAGGCGGGTTATCTTGCCTCTCCTAATGGTTTCTCTGCAGCCACAGGAGGGCAGTGAGTTTTTAAAGGGCCTCACACTAGAAGGGAAAGTGTTGACAACTCAGTTCAGACTCAAGAGAACTTTCTCACTCTTCCTTGCTCAGTCTCTCCCTGGTTGGTTCTTGTGTGGCTTCTACCTTTGGTTAACAAACACACCAAGGCTCCTTTCTTCCATAGCCAGCTCTCTGGCAGTCAGGGTTTCCAGTCCCTCTTCCAGTTCCTCACCTGTTGCTGCTTCTTCAACACACTGCCACCTGCCCAGGACACTCTATGGATCTTTTCTCCTCAGCCTCCTGGACTGCCTGCATTATATGAGGCTGGGTTGACTTTTCTTTAATAAAATGGCAGCTTGGGTGTTTGTAGCTGCCTTGTTACACTCCTTAGAGAAGATTCATATGGGAAACTGCCCTCCATCTCTTTCACTTTTAGACACAAAAGACCATCTTTTTTTTTTTGTATTAAATTCTTTTATTGGTACATTGTAGGTATACAACACAATTACATTTCTCATTGGGAATTGTACCTTTACATAATGCATCTTGGTTCTTATTTTCTCCCCATTCCTAGCCCTCCCTTCACGGCCTCTCCACCCTTCCCTATTTACAAAGACTTTATTTCCATTTTTTCCATTTCTCAGCATTTTTCCTTTCCCTTCTTTCCTTTGCCCTGCCCCTCCCACTACCCCTACCCCTTTGGACCTTTTCTTCCTATTTTACATTATCGATTATTCATTCTAATCATTGGTACATTTTAGGTATACAATATAATGACATTCATCAGTGGAAATTGGCACCTTTACACAGTCTTTCTTGGTTCTTATTTTTCACCCTTGCCCAGCCCTCCCTTCAACCCCTCCAGTCCTCCCTATTTACAAAGATTTTGTTTCTATTTTTCCATTTTCTCATATTAATCCCATTCCCTTCTATCCTTTCCCCTAGTCCTCCCACTTCCTTCCCCTTTGCCCCTTTTCTTCTTATTTCACATTACCTATTATATATTTAGTCCTTATTTACACTTTCAGTTTCTCACACCAGAGAAACTATTCGGTATTTACACATGTGTGTCCTATTTATTTCACTTAACAGTATCACCTCAATGTGCATCCACTTAGCTATAAATGTCTCTAATTTCTCATTTTTTATGGCTGAGTAGGACTCCATTTTATAAAAAGAAACCA